>NC_057807.1:644161431-644181178 GCF_018294505.1 Triticum aestivum
CTCTTTTTTTCCTTTTACCGGAGAAGGAAAGGGGAAAGGAGAGGGAGAAGGAGAAGGAAAGGGGGGCGCCACCCCCTTCCCTACTCCAATTCGGCCTCCTACCTTGTGGGGGGCGCACCAGCCCCTTGTGGGCTGGTTAGCCTCCCTCCCATGGCCCATATGGCCCATATCTTCCACCGAGGGGTTCCGGTAACCCTTCTGGTACTCCGGCTTGTACCCGATACACTCTGGAACCCTTCCGGTGTCCGAATACCACCTTCCAGTATATCAATCTTTACCTCTCGACCATTTTGAGACTCCTCGTCATGTCCGTGATCTCATCCGGGACTCCGAACAAACCTTGTTCATCAAAAACACATAACTCATAATACAAATCGTCATCGAACGTTAAGTGTGCGGACCCTACGGGTTCGAGAACTATGTAGACATGACTGAGACACATCTTCGATCAATAACCAATAGCGGAACCTGGATGCTCATATTGTCTCCTACATATTCTACGAAGATCTTTATCGGTCAAACCGCACAACAACATACGTTGTTCCCTTTGTCATCGGTATGTTACTTGCCCGAGATTCGATTGTCGGTATCATCATACCTAGTTCAATCTCGTTACCGGCAAGTCTCTTTACTCGTTCCGTAATGCTTCATCCTGCAACTAACTCATTAGTCACATTGCTTGCAAGGCTTATAGTGATGAGCATTACCGAGAGGGCCCAGAGATACCTCTCCGATACACGGAGTGACAAATCCTATTCTTGATCTATGTCAACCCAACAAACACCTCCGGAAACACCTGTAGAGCATCTTTATAATCACCCAGTTACGTTGTGACATTTGATACTAATTAATGATTACATATAAAAGTCAATATTGGCGAGACATCTTATTATATATCTGGGCGGTATAGGGAAGGCGCCATATGCTTGTGCCATTGGTGTAGGAATCAATCTTGGTGACATGACAAATGAAGTTGCATTGTTGTGTGGCATCACAAGCACACGGGGTGTTTATTTTGGGTCATGACACCTAGTAAAGGCCTTTAGTTCCTAACCTTGGTCAATAAGCTCTACTGACTATTTTATGGAATTTAATGTTGTCAGGATGTCCCACCGAGAAAGGAGTGGTATACTGGTTAGCTCAAGTATCTATATTTTGTGTCTCGTTATATTTTGATCGATTGTTGTACAGCATTTAGGTATGACCTCACTGGTAGAAAAAGAGGCTTCCGTCCAGCCCCATTAGTCGCGAAACTGTAGGAACCGCGACTAATGAAGTCTTTAGTCGCGGTTCGGCAGACGAACCGCGACCAAAGGCCTGTGCCCAGGGCGCTCGGTGGCCAGCTGGTGCACGTGAGGGGCTTTAGTCGCGGTTGGCCAGGCCAACCGCGACTAAAGGTGCGCAAAGGCCTTTAGTCGCGGTTGGCCAGGCCAACCGCGACTAAAGCTCCTCCCCTATATATACCAGTTCAGCACGCTCACTTAGCCATTTGGTGCCACTTCTCTTCACAAGCTTCACAAGGGGGTGTAGGTTTGCTTTTGGTTCCTCTTATGCACACAAGGTGTTTGATGAAATGCCCTAAGAGGGTGAAACAAACATGATATGAAGTGTTGGAGCCACACTTGAGGTTCCTCATTTATTTTTTCCTCCTCGATCGCGGTTAGCAACTTGAACCTTTCATGCATGTGTGTCATTGATAAAATATGCATGTGTGCAGTTCATTGTTTAATTTATATTGTTTGTAGCTAGTTAGTTTAACAAATGCATGATGGCTAATTATATATTTTATATTATAATAATGCAGATGAATCGGCAATGGATGTACGGTAATCGACTCTCCGGCGAGTTCACTACGGGTTTGAAAGATTTCCTCGTAGTGGCTAATGCGAACAAGCAGGGGGGTTTTGTTATCTGTCCATGTGTTATCTGTAAGAATCAGAAGGGTTACTCTTCCTCAAGAGATGTTCACATGCATCTGCTTCGGCACGGTTTCATGCCAAGCTATAATTGTTGGACCAAGCATGGAGAAAGAGGGGTTATAATGGAAGAAGATGAAGAAGGGGATGATTTCATCGATGAAAGCTATCTTGCTCATTTCGGTGATACTTTCATGGAGGATGCGGAAGGTGAAGGGGAAGGTGAAGAAGAGGCACGTGATGATCCCGTTGATGATCTTGGTCGGACCATTGTTGATGCACAGAGACGCTGCGAAACTGAAAAGGAGAGGGAGAATTTGGATCGCATGTTAGAGGATCACAGAAAGGCGCTGTACCCCGGATGCGATGATGGTCTGAAAAAGCTGGGCTGCACACTGGATTTGCTGAAATGGAAGGCAGAGGCAGGTGTAGCTGACTCGGCATTTGAAAACTTGCTGAAAATGTTGAAGAATATGTTTCCAAAGGATAACGAGTTGCCCGCCAGTACGTACGAAGCAAAGAAGGTTGTCTGCCCTCTAGGTTTAGAGGTTCTGAAGATACATGCATGCATCAACGACTGCATCCTCTACCGCGGTGAATACGAGAATTTGAATGAATGCCCGGTATGCACTGCATTGCGTTATAAGATCAGAGGCGATGACCCTGGTGACGATGTTGAGGGCCAGAAACCCAGGAAGAGGGTTCCCGCCAAGGTGATGTGGTATGCTCCTATAATACCACGGTTGAAACGTCTGTTCAGGAACAAAGAGAGTTGTTGCGATGGCACAAAGAGGACCGTAAGTCGGACGGGGAGTTGAGACACACCGCAGATGGAACGCAATGGAGAAAGATCGACAGATGGTTCAAAGATTTTGCAGCTGACGCAAGGAACATAAGATTTGCTCTAAGTACGGATGGCATGAATCCTTTTGGCGAGCAGAGCTCCAGCCATAGCACCTGGCCCGTGACTCTATGCATCTACAACCTTCCTCCTTGGTTGTGCATGAAGCGGAAGTTCATTATGATGCCAGTGCTCATCCAAGGTCCGAAGCAACCCGGCAACGACATCGATGTGTACCTAAGGCCATTAGTTGATGAACTTTTACAGCTGTGGGGTGGTGTCCGTGTGTGGGATGAGCACAAACAAGAGGAATTTGACCTACGAGCGTTGCTTTTCGTAACCATCAACGATTGGCCTGCTCTTAGTAACCTTTCGGGACTGTCAAATAAGGGATACAATGCATGCACGCACTGCTTACATGAGACTGAAAGTGTACATTTGCCAAATTGTAAGAAGAACGTGTACCTTGGGCATCGTCGATTTCTTCCGAAAATTCATCCAGTAAGAAAGAAAGGCAAGCATTACAACGGCAAGGCAGATCACCGGCCGAAGCCTGCGGAGCGCACTGGTGCTGAGGTATTTGATATGGTCAAGGATTTGAAAGTCATCTTTGGAAAGGGTCCTGGCGGACAATCAGTTCCGAAGGGAGCTGACGGGCACGCAGCCATGTGGAAGAAGAAATCTATATTCTGGGAGCTAGAATATTGGAAAGTCCTAGATGTCCGCTCTGCAATCGACGTGATGCACGTTACGAAGAATATTTGCGTGAACCTCCTAAGCTTCTTGGGCGTGTATGGGAAGACAAATGATACAAAGGAAGCACGGCAGGACCAGCAACGTTTGAAAGACCCTGATGACCGGCATCCGGAATGGTTTCAAGGTCGTGCCAGCTACGCTCTGACCAAAGAAGAGAAGGTCATCTTTTTTGAATGCCTGAGCAGTATGAAGGTCCCGTCTGGATTCTCGTCCAATATAAAGGGAATAATAAACATGGCGGAGAAAAAGTTCCAAAACCTGAAGTCTCACGACTGCCACGTGATTATGACGCAATTGCTTCCGATTGCTTTGAGGGGGCTCCTGCTGGAAAATGTTCGAGTAGCCATTGTGAAGCTATGTGCATTCCTCAATGCAATCTCTCAGAAGGTAATCAATCCAGAAGTTCTACCACGGTTACAGAACGATGTGATCCAATGTCTTGTCAGTTTCGAGTTGGTGTTCCCGCCATCCTTCTTCAATATTATGACGCACCTCCTGGTTCACCTAGTCGAAGAGATTTTCGTTCTCGGTCCTGTATTTCTACACAATATGTTCCCCTTCGAGAGGTTCATGGGAGTATTAAAGAAATATGTTCGTAACCGTGCTAGGCCAGAAGGAAGCATCGCCAAGGGCTATGGAAATGAGGAGGTAATTGAGTTTTGTGTTGACTTTGTTCCTGACCTTAAGCCGATTGGTCTTCCTCGATCGCGGCACGAGGGGAGACTAAGTGGAAAAGGCACGATCGGAAGGAAATCAACGATATGTATGGACGGCCATTCTCTGACTGAAGTACACCACACTGTACTGACCAATTCCAGCTTGGTGGCTCCGTACTTTGAGAAACACAAGAATATTTTACGCTCGGACAACCCGGGGAAGCCTGAATCCTGGATTAGGAAGGCCCACATGGAGACTTTCGGCAGTTGGTTGAGAAAACATTTAATGAATGACAATGATGTTGTAGATCAGCTGTACATGTTGGCCAAGACACCATCTTCGACTATAACGACTTTCCAAGGGTACGAGATAAATGGGAATACATTTTACACGATCGTCCAAGATAAAAAGAGCACCAACCAAAACAGTGGTGTCCGCTTTGATGCAGCAACCGAGAATGGGCAAAAGGTCACATATTATGGTTACATAGAGGAGATATGGGAACTTGACTATGGACCCTCCTTTAAGGTCCCTTTGTTCCGGTGCAAATGGTTCAAGCTAACAGGAGGTGGGGTAAAGGTGGACGAGCAATACGGAATGACAATGGTGGATTTCAACAATCTTGGTTACCTTGACGAACCATTCGTCCTTTGCCAAAGATGTCGCTCAGGTTTTTTATTTGAAGGACATGAGTAGCAAACCGAGGAAACGGAAAGATAAGAAAACGATCAGTACATCATGCGATGATCCAAAGCGCCACATTGTTCTTTCAGGGAAAAGAAACATCGTGGGAGTGGAGGACAAGACAGACATGTCAGAAGATTATAATATGTTTGGTGAAATTCCGCCCTTCAAAGTGAACATTGACCCAAGCATTAAGTTAAATGATGAGGATGCTCCATGGATACGGCACAATCGTAAGCAAGCAGGGACACAAGGGAAGAATTGATGTGTAATAATTTATTGTACCAAACTTTGTATTTGGTCGATGAACTGAATGATGTATCAAACCTTTTGTCAAACCTTCAAGGGGTTTTAAAATGAATTAGTTTTATTTTTCTGATTTTTTTGATATATAATTGTATTTTTAAGATTTTAAAATGAATTAGTTTTATTTTTCTGATTTTAAAAGGAAAAAGGAAGAAGAAGAAAGAAGGAAAAAGGAAGAAAAAAACAGAAGAAAAAAACAGAAGAAAAAAGGAAAAACAGAAGAAAAAAACAAACAGAAGAAAAACATAAGAAAAAAACAGAAGAAAAACAAACCCCCCGCCCTGCACATGGGCCATCCCGACCCCACATATGTTCGTCTCCATCCGCATCCCTGGCCAAACCCTAGCCACTCTACTCCAAGCTCTGTTCGGACAATTTGTTTATACGGAGAGGGGCGGCGAGGGGGGCGGCGATGCGCGCGGTGTTTTTTTAGGGATCGAGAGGGGACGGCGAGGGTTATAAATGTGTTGTCCTCGCCTCCCCTCTCCGTGACGCCGTCGTCTGCCGCCCCGTCTCGCGCTCTACCGCGACACCCTCTCCCACCCCTTCCTCGCCCCCTCCTTTCGCCACCGCCCTTTCGCCACCGCCACCGCCACCGCCCCCCTTCTTCACTTAATTAATTTGTTTTTACTACATGTTTTCAGGACTGACATAATGGCGGACGATAGAGCTGACCCGATTATGGACAACTATGATCCGGACGGTGAAGCACATATGTTCGGCATCATAAACGGCGATATTCTATATGTGCCGACCGGAGAAGAAGAAGATGATATCTCTTCTTATCTGAACCTTGACGGTGAAGATGAAGGGCGCCGTCAGCAAGATGATGCCGAACAAACATCGATAAACGACGATCTTCAAATGGAAGTAGCAACCACCTCCGGCGCCGAGGTATATATATACATTGAGCCTCTGGTGATACAAACTAACTGATTTGAATAAATATGTGTGTACTAACGCGCGCGACTCTTTCTTATTTTAGCCCTCGGCCGGATCGTCGAAACAATCGAGTACGTCGTCAAAGCGTGGCGCAACCAAGACGATGAAACAAGGAGAAACATGCACCATCGAGGTTGTCGACAGTGCAACCGGCAGGCCGCTGGAGCCCCGCAAGAACGCCACCAAGTTTGTCAGCCAATGCGGAGCCATTGTTAGAGACAACGTCTCGATCACCATCCAGGAGTGGAATGAGCCAAAGAAGGCACGAATTGATGGTTTCACTTTTGTCGATAAGATAACAAAAAAAGATTGCTTCAAGAAGCTTATGGAACATTTCGTTCTACCTCCGGAATACAACAAATTCGATGAGGAGGGTAACAAGATTGAGGAAAACAAGGAGAGGAGGAGGCTAGTCAAACAGTTCGCTCTTCATAAGATGGCCGACGCATTCCGGAAATTCAAGCAAAATCTAGTCCATGACTTTGTCAAGCAGAACAAGACTCCGGATTTCAAAGGACAATATGAGAAACTGAAACATGATTGGCCAGAATTTGTGAAGCAAAAGAAATCGGAGCAGTTCATTCAAATATCGAAAAAAAAATAAGGAAAATGCGGCTAAGAAGGAGTACAATCATGTTATGGGGCCAGGAGGGTATCGCATTTGGGTGCCTAGGTTGGAGAAGATGGAGAACGAGCTGACGGCGCGAGGAATCCGTCCAGGTACGGAGGGATGGGACCCAAGGGCCAAAAGCTGGTGGTACGGGCATGGGGGAACACTGAACCCGGAGACAGGGGAGTGTGTTTACCGGGGCAAATTAATTAAACCCACCCAAGTCCTTATTAACGCAATGAGGGATGCTCAACAGGGGAAGATCAAGTTCAACAGAGAGAACGACGCGCTGACAAAAGCCTTCGGGAATCCTGAACACGGAGGACGTGTACGAGGCATGGGGCACATTCCGTGGAAAATAGGGTTCCCCCAGAACGATGACCCGTACGGTTACAGAAGCCGTAAGAGAAAGATGGATCGGGAAGCAGATGTTGTGGCGCGGTTGGCATCGGAAATGGATGTGATGAAGAAAACCATGAGTGTACTAGTAGCCGAAAGAGATGCAGCTCGGGTGCAGCATGAAGATCATCCAGCGGATCTCGGAAGCCAGCAGCGGAGAAGCAGCGTGGCTTCCACGGAGGCCCCACCGGCTGGTGCAGATGCACCAACGATCGAAATTACTGCACCGGAGCCTCTGGTGGTCGAAATTACTTCACCAGAGCCTCCTCGCTACCCCGTGGACGATATAAAGGAGATGAAAGAATGTCATCTGTATTATCCTATCGGGAACATGTCCATGAAGGTAGCCATCGGCAGTGCTTTACCATGTTTACCTGGAGCACTCCACCACAACAACCCCATTCAAGATGGCTATGCTCGTGTCACGGTGGAGGACATAGTCCAAGGGTTTGAGGACCTGGAGATTGACATTGCTACACCTGAAGGGGAGAAAAGACTTGGAGATGTCAAGCGCCATTTCATTCTATGGCAAAAGAAGTTTATCAAGTTTCCAGGCGAGGCGCCAAGGACAACAAGTCCACCCCCCTACGGTGGTGGTGGTGGCGGTGGCGGTGGTGGTGGTGGTGGTGGTGGTGGCGGTTCACCTACACCTCCGTCACGTCAGCCGACGCCGCCCCCCAGTCCACAACGTCCGGCGGGTGATCAGCCGCCGCCCCCCAGTCCTCGTCCGGCGGGTGATCAGACGCTGCCCCCCAATCCACCTCCGGCAAAGAAGCAGAAGCAGTCCTGGATTATTAACCCGGACCCTTATGTACCTAAGACCACAAAGGTACCGGAGCCATCACTGAAGCCTCTCCCCACAAGGCCTTGGGAACGTAGTGCCGAGGAAGTCGACGCGGCCGCGGCTGCTGATTTGGAGAAATGGAAGGCGGACTGCAAGAAGAAAAGAGAGCCCGAGCCCAAGCCAGTATTTTCTGATGAGCAAAAGAAGTGGGCTAAGTCATTTTTTAGCACACCGTCCCAAGCCGCGAAGAATCTGCCTAACGACTATGCACGTGAACTTCGCAGGCAGGCACTCATGTTCAAGGAGAACAAAGAGCGGGAGAAGGCCGAAAGTAAAAAAAAGCGGGAAACAAGTTGCCCAGCTCGGGGAACAAAGTAAACAATCGATTGCCCCGCTTATAGTGGAAGCCTTCTGTCCGGATGCCCCCGAGATCATACAAGCTGCGGCAGCACAGGGATTGACTGTAACGAGTGCCAAAGAACAAGCGGCCAACTTAGGTATTACTCTTCGTGAACTGTTAGGCCTTGATGAGGCGCCAGTGAAGGAGGTAGTAATTACATATGTCAAGAATGGGCCTCTCGTCGAGCCTGCGCAGGAAAAGGATCTACCTCCACAAATGAAAGGTCTGCTGAAATGGTACAAGGGTTACATAAAAAATAAAAACGCCAAAGAATATATTTATGCGGAAGTTAGACATGAGCATCACTTCAAACATTACTATGTACAAATTGAACTGAGTGAATTGTTCCAGCTTTTCAATCTGCGCGAGCTCGATAAATCTATCATCAGTTGCTACGTTCTGTAAGTGATTTATTAATTTCTACCCCATCTCGTTCATATTGCCTGCACTATATATATGTCCTAACTATATTGTTGTGTCCGCTATTATACATGCAGAATGAAGATTAAGGAATGCAGAGTAAGGAACATCCATGATGTTGGGTTCATTGACCCACACATCGTTAATGGACATGTGTTGGAGCGTCACCCCGCCGACGTGGAGGCAGACCTGTGGCAGTTTCTCACAAAGCAGGAACTCAAAAGTGATATTCTATTTCCTTACCATTTTGAGTGAGTGTTTCTGTCTTGAGCACATTCTCTTTTGTTTACTCCATGCATGGTATGTGGCCGGCTAATCGATGAGTTATGCATGACGTACTGTGCATGTATCGTGTCCGCAGGTTCCACTGGATTCTGCTAGTAATTAAAGTTAACACCTCAGAATGTCTCGTCCACGACTCTGTGAATATGGATCCAAAGCTTTGGGGCGGCATGAGAAGAATGCTGCAGAAGTAATTATTTTCATTCATTTGCGCTCTATATCGATCGGCCTATTTCGTTCATTTCCTAATATCAAGTAACTAATAACTCTCTTGTTCATTTAATTTTCTTTGCCTCGTAGGGTTTGGAGACGGTTCGTAGATACAAAGGTCGGTGATTTCAAAAAAGAGCTAGAATTCAAAATGTTAAAGGCTAAGAATGCTGGGGATATTCAGCCACCGGAGACCAATCTATGTGGATACTATGTCTGTGAGATGATCCGGAGATACACCTCTGAGCGGGTTCCGAGTGATACCAATGCTCAGAGGAATAACCTCCGGTGGATGCTTAGTCCAGAAGCTCGCTTCCGACCACTTCAAGAGGAACTAGCTGGATGGTTCAGCAGGGAAGTCCTCCATCCTAAAGGAGAACACTATTACGAGGACGTAGAACTTTATATGCATTAAATCATGTATGGAAACTTGTTCAAAATTGTATATGGTCATCCGATGATATTGAATATATATTGTATATTCCTCTTGAATTCTTTTTGGTTCTAATTTCAAATTTATTTGAAATTGTACATTCATATGCATGTATGTAGTACCGTAGAATATATGAAACTCCTTCAAAATTAAAATAAAGCACAAAAGAAATAAAACAATACAAATTAAACAGAAAACAGGTTTAGGGGGGGGGGCTAAAACCCTAAACCTGCGGCGGCCTTTAGTCGTGGTTGGCCAGAAGAACCGCGACTAAAGGTCCTCCGCCCCGACGGCCGCCTGGCGCCCACGTGGACGGGCCTTTAGTCGCGGTTCTTAAGCAACCGCGACTAAAGGGGGGGGGGGTCTTTAGTCGCGCCCGTTCGGTCGCGGTTGCGCAGCCGCGACTAATGGCAGTTGCGAACCGCGACCAAAGGCCCTTTTTCCACCGGTGCCTTTCCAGAATATAATTGTCATCTGGCCACTGCTCTCATTTTGGAAAACAGGAAAAAGAAACAGGATAGTTGCGGTATCATGAATAAAACACTCTGAACCAGTCATGCCCAGCCATGTCTAGGAAGGGGTTTTCTTCACTAAATCTGTATACTGTGAACTCGGAACTAATGTGGACTCTTCCATCTTTTGTTTTGCATGTCTGTCTTATATCTAGCCTACTTAGGTAAGCACAGAGTTAGTTTACTGCATTGGAGAGTATTTCGTGCAAACAATGCTACTTGGTTGCCTGTCTCACAAATGCCAAGTCGGCTAAGTAAAATGCTCGGTCATGATTCTTTTGCAAAAGAATGCAATGATCTGACACCAATGGACATGTTCATCTGGATCATGATTCACCTGGATGCATAATGTAGCGCAGATAGTTCATCTTGGACATGTTGCAGTCTTGCTGTACCACACTTGTATCAGATCCTTCCTGTGTTGCGTACCTTCAGTTCCATGTATGGCCCCTTCTTTTGTCATTAAAAGAACACACTGGCTGAACATGAGATGAGAGGCTGGAGCCAGCTTGGAGTTCAGCATGCATGAAAATGTTATTTATTTTAAGTTTGTTCTCTGCCAGCTTGTTCTGGAAAATCGCTCCTCCCGCAGAGAACGGAACAGAACACAACAGCGGCTCTGTTGCAGTACTTGTCTACTGTCGTTACATGTTCACGGTGGTAGGAGCTCTGAAACTTTTGCGAGTAGTTCCATCCTTGAGTGTTTAGAGCTTAGTGAGAGGCAGTGTTCCTTTAGCAGTTATGTACGTTGTTGAACTACATACTGAATCTTCTTATTTTGCTGGAACTGACAAGTTTGAGGTGTAGCTTTGCCTGAAGAGGCATGGCGGGGCCCTTATGGGTTTATCAATGTGTGAGGAAGGGATTCCTCTGCAGGCGCATGGTTTGGTTTTTTACGTTGCATGTAATGGAAAAACACACCTGGTTTGGTTTGGTGTATGGTTTCTGGCCCTGAACATCAAGAAGACATACATGTATTGCACTGAACCTTATGCTTGTGTTGATTAGCATGTGCGTACCTGCTCTTGAGTTGAGGAATATGCTTGCTATGAGCTTTGCGGGGTGTTGTTTGTTCATTTAGCACAGAGAATTGCTAGGTTGGTGGCGCATCTGACTGTAAAGTTGTTGATGTTCCATTTAGTTTCAGGCTAAAGGGATTAAGCTAGAGCTAGGTTTCCTGTCAAGAACTTTTCGCGTTGAAATGCTAGCAGTGCCTTCGATCGGTTCTATCTACGTACATGTCTCTGCATGCTATGCTTAGAAGTTCAGTTCTAGCAGATTTTACTTGCAACAAGAAGGTAGAGAGCACCAGAATGTACAACCTGGCAGCACCAGACGCATATGTTTGGATCAGAACCCTCCAGCAATTGCTGAATTTTGTTCTCTGTTCCAGAACAACACACTGCCTGAAGAAACTGCTATCTGTCGACTAGGAGGACTGCATTGTAATAACAGACTTCAGAAACAGGCCAGGCCAAGGAGCAAAATTTAATTTGAAAGAATTGGCAGGGGCCGCGCGAACGCGTACCCCCTCTATCACAAATTATGACGTTCACTCTCCCACTTGGGGAGATGATGGACCAACGCGCCCACCAAGTGCAATGTGGACCATTGACCCAGGCCACATGCCTTCTTGATCGCCCGTAGACCCCAGTTAAGTAAGGAGAACGTGGCTCTCCCGCTCGATTCCCCTCGGCTGGGCGATGTGGTACTAAAAACCGAAGCACACCAGCAGCCGGGGCGAAGGGAGTTACGCGTTCTGGGAGGCTGGCCTCAGCAGGCCTGAAGGAAGGACGAGAGAGATAGGCGTATGGGCCGTAGCAGCTTTGTGCCAGTGTTGCTCTTTCTCCTCTAAAAAAGAACAGAACAATGGCCAATTCTTTTCTTCAGAAAAGAAACGGGATCCGCATCCACGCCGGGAGCAAGCTGCGGATCCCCGTCGCCGACGCCCGGAGCAAACTGTAATGGATCCATGTCCCAGGCTCCCAGCGGGCTGGTCGACTGTAGCCTGTGCCGAGAGAGACGACCCCTCGCCAGATATCCAAATAAGTTTCAGCTTTGTAGCCCGATCCATTACAGTTTCAGCATGTAAAGTGCAACCAGCTTCCCTCTAGTATATCCTGATGCTGAACACGGGGTGTCACTACCATACCAGGAGCTCTTCTGATGCCACTTCTTGCCGTACATCAAAATATAACAACAAATACTCAAACAAGGTATGCGGATGGGGCTTCAGAAGGGGGAGAAAAACTATTGGGCGATGGCAAGGCATAGATAATACAAGCATCCCCACTAATCTCCCTCACTTTCTACTTCTTGGTTTGCTTGCACTCCAACCCCTTGATGCCACTATTAAGCATTCTTATGAAGCTTTGCCGTCTCCGCCATGATGCGGCTTGGATGCTTCAACCTGGATGCTCAAGGTAGTTACAACGCTAGGGCCCTCTAGCAGCATTTTATCATCGTGACTTGGTCAGCATTTTTTGAATAACTGAGAGATTACTATTCCACTAAAAGCATCAGGTACAATATGACAAATTCACGCTATTTTAGAAAATAAAGTACCCCTACCTTGCTTACAACAAGCCGCTTTGTGACTCACGGTGAGCTACGATGTTGAGGTTCCTAGGAAAGGAAGCCCTTGCTCGAGATGACAGAGAGTTTAGCAACTGTTGAGTCCGCTGTGGCTCACCATTGTGCAAACATTTAAGGTGCAACTAGCGTTTTTGCTAGGTTGTTGTGGAGTCTTAACAGCCGCTGAAGACCATTATGTGCTAGGTTTGTCCATGTTCTCATCGTATTCGATGCTACATGTGAAGTTGCAATGTAGACAATAAACGATGGACAGTGCATGCTCCAATCTCTTGACCGTTAGTGCACTTAGCTATGACTATGGCTCACTTATGTCCAGCAAGTCTTGCAGACAGGCAAGCCAGCTAGGAAGCTCTTGATTCCAGATGCCTCCTCTTCCTATTCGACTGACATGTAGCTTGCCTGTGAGACTTGCGTTTTCATTTTCAACTTTCTTTATTTTTTCAGCTACACTTCTCACATAGTTAGATGGATTTGGTCGTGTTGTCTTGCTCCGTAGCATGAAGATAACATACTACTATTTATTATGGAGGCCACTGGCTAGACGACCACTCCCGCTTTGAGATCATGATGAAGAGAGGTACTACATCGTAACGCACGATTTATGTTAGTCACCAACCATTCATGGGTTGCCGGTAAGTTAGGTACGACCTTACACAGGTCCATCTTGTTAATGGTTGTGGATGACTGCACATGTATCATGTATGACTTTGAAATTGTAAGTAGCATGTGAAATACTAATTGATGCAAAGTAATTGTCGGAACAAACTCTTGTGGAAGGAAGAAAATACCTATTGTTAAGGAATAAGGAGTGTATGGTGCCGTTTTATATCATGGTTCACCATATAGAAAGGCTACTAGACTTCTCTAAACCACAAAGAGCCCACGTTTATGCACGACTTTCTACTATATTTTTATGGTCTGCTAACTGTTTCGTGGTCGTTTAGTGAATTCCTTGTGAAAAGCTTGTTGCAATCATAAACTGTGGGTGCTAGAGCAAGAGAGGCATTATAGGATGACATAATTGTTACTGTATTTATCATTATATAATTTGTGTCCGCTTTGTATATCTTGTTCACAAAAGAATAAAACATCAATTCACTTTGTACTAATGCAGAACGCTTTGGTGCAGTAGCCCACAACACTTGGTCGAAGCTGCTCCCCGAGCGACAAGTTTTAAGCTCTAGGCTGCTTTGATTTAATTTCTGTCTGCTCTGCACACTTCAGCATGTGCTTCTGTCTTAATGAATAGTACTAGAACAGAAGCGCGCAAAAGGAACACCAAGACTGTCGATGCACTCTGTTGGGGCAGTTGCAATGGGTAACCAGCTCTGCTTGTACATCGATTTACTCTTGTCAGGGAACTGAAACATATCCCATGTTCACCTCGCAACACAATGTGGTGTAGATAGTTCAACTTGGACATTTTGCAGTCTTGCAGCTCTTGCTGTACCACACCTGTGTTGTGTACCTTCAGTTCCATGAATGACCTCTTCTTTCTCATGTTCAAAGAACACACTGCCTGAACATAAGATGAGAGGCTGGAGCCAGCGCGGAGTTCAGCATGCATGAAAATTGTTGTTCATCTTTATTCAAGCTAGCTCTACCAGTCTGCTCCCAAAAATTTCTGTTCCAGTAGAGAATAGAGCAGAACGGTGGCCTTTTTACAGCTCTGAAGTTCTTGTAGTTAGTTCCGTCCTCCAGTGTTCAGAGCTTAGTTAGAGAAGGTGTTCAACTACTTGCTGATTCTTCTTATTTTGCTGGAAGCCTCCAACTGACAAAGTCATGGTGGGGCCTTATCAATGTGTGAGCAAGGGATTCTCCTACGGGACGGGCGCATGGTTTGGTTTTAGTTTGCACGCGTGTTGTTTTTTCAGTTCACCACAACTTAGGTCCTGTTTGGTTCATAAGTCCTAAGACTTTTTTTAGTCCCAACTTATAAGTCCCTACCTGTTTGGTTCCTGGGACTTATAAGTTCCTACAAGACCATATTACAACTATAAGTCCCTATAAGTCCCTTCTTGAGAGTCTTATTTCATAAGTCCCAAATGCCCACTTTAAGTCCCTATAAGTCCCTCATGTTTGGTTTAGATGCGACTTATAAGAACTTTTTTAAGTCCCTAAGTCAATAAGTCTCTGGAAACAAACACCCTCTTAGTTTCAGGCTAAAGCTTAGATTCGGGGTGCTTGTCTCTACTTCAACTGACAAGTAATAATAAGCTCAAAGTTCTATCTACGGAGTACATGTTTGCGCAGGTGCAGAAGTGAATTTCTTGCCGAATTTAACTTAGTTGTAACAGGAAGGCCAGATCATGCCATGTTGCTCAGAGAAACTTTGATCAGAAATTCAAAAGCAACAGATGAAGTAGACAAAGGACTGCATATGTACTTGAACAGATGAAACGTACCAAACAAGGATTGCCAAAACAGACTCGATATGCAAGCCAGGCCAGGTACCAAAATTTAATTTAAAAGGATTGGCAGGGGCTGCGCGAACGCGTACCCCCTCTACCACAAATTATGACGTTCACTCTCCCACTTGGGGAGATGATGGGCCAACGCACCCACCACACTACTAGGAAAAGGCATGCTAGTGGCGCACCAGTTTTGCCTTCTAATGGCGCACTGCTGGTGCGCCACTAGCCTCACGTCATTAGAATTTTTTTTTAATGGCGCACCACATGTGCGCCATTAGAATCTGGTATTCTAATGGTGCACCACGTAGTGCGCCATTAGTATTGCCCACAGTGCGCCACTATTATCTGCTATACTTATAGCGTGCCACATGGTAGTGCGCCATTAGTAACAATTTTTTTTTCTTAATCTCAGGTCACTATTTCACATATGAGATATTCAACACATATATATACAACAAGCATCCATATAACAATCATATCCAACACACAAGTTTCATCATATATACATACATAGCCAACACATAGTTCCGTCGTTACATATTACAAAAGTTTCACATTGTTCATCCAACACCGTTATCCATCAATTCACAAAAGTTTCACATTGATACAAAATAAAAACACAAATGGAAAAGAAGCACTCCATCCACGCAAGCTTCTGTCAATTAAATCAAATCTGCAAAATGATAAACAAGAAGTTAGAAGAAGAAGAAGAAGACTAGAAGAATACTAGAAGAAGAAGAACACTAGAAGAAGAATAACAAGAGTTTTGGAAAAGAAAAAGAATAAGAAGAAGACTATATGCTTATTATGTAAACTTGATCATTTTGTGCTAACATAAGTTATTTTGGAGCTAACCTATAGAAAACTAAGCATATAAGCTCTAAGTTAGTATATTAGAGCCAACTTAGGTAAAATGAAGCTAACCTATGTCATTTTGGAAAAGAAGAAGAATAAGAAAAAGACTATAAGCTTATTATGTAAACTTGATCATTTTGTGCTAACATAAGTTATTTTGGAGCTAACATATAGGAAACTAAGCATATAAGCTCTTAGTTAGTATATTAGAGCCAACTTAGGTAAAATGAAGCTAACCTATGTCATTTTGGAAAAGAAGAAGAATAAGAAAAAGACTATAAGCTTATTATGTAAACTAGATCATTTTGTGCTAACATAAGTTATTTTGGAGCTAACCTATAGGAAACTAAGCATATAAGCTCTAAGTTAGTATATTAGAGCCAACTTAGGTAAAAATGAAGCTAACCTATAGGAAACTAAGCATATTAGAGATAACATAGGTAACTAAGTATATATACATCATTTTGGATAGCTAACCTATAGGAGATCTGACATACCTGACAAAGTTCAGTTCTCATGCATTGTTCTTCTCCTTCTTCTCCTTCCTCTCCCTGATGCGCCTAGAGCGGCGAGGCGGTGGAGGCAGTGGAGGCAGTGGGATGTAGTCTTCTACCACAATTGGCGTGGTCATGTCGCCCAGCTGTGGGATCGCCGGCGCCACCACCGGTGCGTGGTCATTGTCAGGCACCACCACCATCGCGAGGCCACCTTCAGGCACGACCATCGCTAGGTCATCCTCAGCCACCTCCATCTCTTGCCCTTGGTCAGCCACCACCAGCGCTAGGTCATCCTCAGCCTGATGCCCATCGTCATCCTGCAGCTCCTCATCCTCACTCTGCTCCTCTTCTCCCGCACTCCAGTCCGGATCATCCTTCTTGTTGTCTATGCTGCTGCCAGAATCGCTGCTGCTTTCGCTACAGCCAGAATCGCTGCTGCTTTCGCTACAGCCATAGTCGCTGCTGCTTTGGCTGTAGCCAGTGTCGCTGCTGCTGCTCCCATTACCTGTCCAAAATGCAACAATGACCGTTAACAATCGATGTGAGACAAAGCCAAATGTAGAGGAATAAGAAGAGGCAGAACGTACCGGCATCATCATCGGCAGCGTAGCGCATGCGACACATAGTCTTGTTGAACACCTTCACGATGAGCATGTTGGCGTCGTCGTCGTACCTGAAGAGAAGGAAGTACCCCAGCTGCAGGTCGTGGGCACGGTAGAACTTCTCCCACCCACGAGACAAGTACATGTGGCCCTTCTTGATCACCAAATGCACATCCCACTGCCTGCGAAACCCGCTGCCGGCCTGTCGCAGCTTCATATTATTTGGCGGATCTTCACCCATCAGCATGTTCATAAAACTGTCAGGCAGCCTCTGCAGTTTGGGACAATGAGTGATGCATGTAGCAAACAACAGATATCATAATGAGATGGGTGAAGGGGAGATCTCTCGTTTTATATACATGCGTCATGGATGATACTGAAGCCTCAAGTATGATAGTGAAGAACTCGGAAGCATCCAACTCGTACTGCGGTGTCGCAGATCGGCGGTGGCTGCTTCCCGCCATCTCTGATAAGCAGCAGAAGAGACCAATTAGTACCCTTACAACAGATCATAAAACATGCATGATAACAGGCATTAGTCGCAAGTACCCCATATGTCCTATTTTTTAGCAAAGTAATGCTAAAATTCACGGAAAATTTCAGCATTACCTTTGCTGAAAATAGGACATATGGAGTACCCGGATTTGTCGGAACGGAAGTTAATCGACATTCCGGCAAACTCAAGGGCCTCTCGGGGTACCTACAACATCATCACAAGTACAGCAGCAGCAGTGAATACAGGCATAACAGCAGCAAAACTATATATTTTTATGCAGTAAACAAACGAACACTAAGAGTAGAATGTTCTTGCAACAAACATTATTGTGTGACATCGAAAGGCATCACTCTGCTTAAAGGGAAGGATGACTTAAGTGGCAGATGTATATGATTGCACCACTTGATCTGCACTTCTCTATATTATATGATGTACTGAAGAACTTGAGCAAAAAAAGATAAATAGGAACATATTTCTCACCTTGAAGGTGTTCCTGCTGCTGCACTGACTGAACTTCACTTCCTTTACCTCCTCGGAAACCTGAAATATGCAGATGTTAGAAAGGTTAATGAACCAACAGATGCCCTAATGGAAGTAATAACAACATGACAGCAAACAACCAACAAATTATCTTGCCCTCTACCTGCAAAATTAAGAACAGTTCAGTCAGTTTCAGAGGAAATGTGCATCTTGGAATAAGATAACAGCTGATTTTGTCATGATCCTGCTACACCTCTATCATCAAACAGAGTCCATATTAAGAACATGTCAGTTTGAGAGAAAATGTGCATCTTGGAATAAGATAGCAGCACATTTTGTCATGATCCTGATACACCTCCCCATTAGCATGTTGCTACTACATACATGATACATGATAGGTGTGTGCTCAAGAAAATGGAGATAAAGACAAGTTGATAGTGCCACTTGGTCTGCCAGATGCTGAACTGAGTGTGACACTCTCTGAAGTTGATTGTACTAGTACAGTTAACACTAATTAATGGCGGTGCAGGTCAGACCAGAAGAAGAAGCACGCAGCTGGCATCTAGTCATCATCCATATCCAACCCAGCAAGCACAAGGATCGGCACGGTCGATCAAACATGTCGACTGGCTGATTCGCACCTGAAAGGCAATCAGCGGGGCCGGGTTAGTGGGATGATGCACCCGAAAGGCAACCATCCATGCTTTGCCCCTTGTAGCATGTTTTAAGATAAGAAAAGAAAGCAGTATACCCTCTAAAGAGCTAGTATTGGGCAACAGTATGTAGCTAGTGTTGAGCTGGTTGTGAAACTGAAACTACCATAATTTCTACTTAATTTCACTTAATGTCGTATGGTTCACCAGCAAAAACACCAGCAAAAACTAGTAGTACTACTATACACACAATCTAATTAATTTCACTTAATGTTTGTCTGGTTGCTCTCAAGAAGCCTCTGGTTCTTCTCCATATTTTCAGTCACATATGGTGATTTCGTCGTGTCTTAGGCGAACCACGGGCAATATATACAGGCATATATAGGCACACCGCATACGGTTCAACCACTCGATGGTCTTAGACATGAATGTATTATTACCTATCATCTTGGGTGTTTTCTTCTATCTTGTTAAAATAAATCTCCTACCAGATAATAGTTTCAAGTATTTGGCTTCTCTGCTCTGTCGAAGGCAGAGTATAAATACCACACTTTCATCCACAGTAGCCCATGTATCTAACCGATGTTCTTGTCATACTCCTTCCTACGAGTGAATAGAAAGACTGAATAGAAAGACTGAATTGAAAAACAGAGTGACACAGCACAAAGAGAACTAGAGTATATCTTCACCATATAAGAAAATAACATCATCATCTTAGCTTCACAACAAACAAGTAGTACAAATAGAAAGACTGAATAGAAAGACTGAATGAAAATGCATCATCATCTTACCTGGCTATTTACTGCTGCTGCTGCGCTGCAGGGGCGGAGGAAGGGGCGCCGCCGGTGGAGAGGGTGAGGCCGAGGACGGCGTGGGGCTTGAGGGCCTGCGGCCTGGTGAGGTCGACGAGGTGGTCGTCCCCGACGCCGGCGGAGCTAGGGTTCGGGAGACGGCGGGCGGCGCTGAGGGGACGGGGCGGTTGAGAGGGGGTAGGGGGAAGGTC
>NC_057807.1:644181681-644182212 GCF_018294505.1 Triticum aestivum
GTCGCGCTCGGGAGGGAGGGGGCGCAGGCGGGGCCGCGGGGGGAGGGGGACGGCGAGGGCGCGGGCACGGGCAGAGGGGGGACAATAAGGGAGGTGGTCGGCGGCGGAGGGTGGCCGGGTGCACGTACGGCCGGGGACGGCGGGTGAGGCAGGGGAGGGATTAGAGTGTGGATTGGGGTTTGGGGATTTTAGTGTGGGGGAGGCTTAGCAATGGCGCACCACCCAGGGGTGCGCCATAAGTACATCCATAAGTAATTTAATCTAGCCCAACATATATACCACCTAACCCTATCTACAACAGAACCTGCCCACTAGCCCGATTGGTCAGTACGCAGCACACACATCAGGAGGTCCTGGGTTCGATTCCCAGGCTCCCCAATTTTTTTATGCATTTTAAATCATGTTTGATATTTATTTGTGTTTAAATATGTTCAAACTTGTTTAAATCATAACAGTAATATTTTTTTATAAAAACAGTAATAATTATTTAGAAAATATGTTCAAATTTGTTAATTGAAAATATCATCGGCG
>NC_057807.1:644183071-644217034 GCF_018294505.1 Triticum aestivum
GGGGAGGGTTGCAGTGGGTCGTCGGCGGCGGTGGAGCTAGCGGGGGAGGGTGCGGGTGGGATCGAGATCGAGATCAAAAAGTGTCCATGAAAATATACACGGTGCACCATTAGCAGTTTTGCAAAAAAGTAAAAAAATAATAATATACTAATGGCGCACTGCTTAAGGTGCGCCATTACTTGATAGAACTAGTAATGGCGCACTTTGGCACCATGGTAGAACTAGTAATGGCGCACTTTGGCACCATGCGCCATTAGAGTGTATGGAAAAATGGAAAAAAATTCAATACTAGTGACGCACCGTGTGCATGGTGCGCCTCCGACCGGTGCACCATTAATATATAGTAGTGGCGCACTACTTACCTGATGCGCCATTAGTATCAATCCTATCTATAGCCCTTTTCCTAGTAGTGCCAAGTGCAATGTGGACCATTGACCCAGGCCACGGGCCTTCTTGATCGCCTGTCGACCCCGTCCAGGTAAGTAAGGAGAACGCATCACCTCGCCCTCCTCTTATAGCCGGCTCTTCCTCTCAATGCTCCTCGACTGGGCGAGGTGGTACTAAAAACCGAAGCACACCAGCAGCGGGGGCGAAGGGATCAGGCACGCGTTCTGGGAGGTTCGCTTCAGCGGGCTGTAGCTGCTTTGTGCCAGTGTTGATCTTCTTCCCCTCTAAAAGAAGAGAACCATGGCCAGTTCTTTCCTTCAGAAAAGAAACGGGATCTGCATCCACGCCGGGAGCAAGCTGCGGATCCACGTCACCGACGCTGAGCTGTGTGTAACTGTCCTCGACGAGGCGGTGCTGGGGCGACGAGGTGGGCGACGTGGTGTCGTCGGATTCCCACATCGCGCGGCGCACAACAGGGACTACTGTGTGCGAGAGAAAGGCAACCAACCTCCGTGTCCCAGCGGGGCGATCACCTGTAGCCCGTGCCGAGAGAGACAACCCCTTGCTAGATATCCAAATAAGTTTCAGCTTTGTAGTCCAATCCAATCCATTACAGTTTCAGCATGTAAAGCGCAACAAGCTTCCCTTTAGTATATCCTGATACTGAACACGGTATCACTCTCATACCAGGAGCTCTTTTGATGTAACAGCAAATACACAAACCAGGTATGCGGCTGGAGCTTCAAATGTGGGCGAAAAACTATCCGGCAATGGCGGGCATAGATAATATAAATAACCCCACTAGTCTCCCTCACCTTTTACATCTTGGTTTCCACTCCAACACCTCGATGTCACTATCAACCATTTTTATGAAGCTTTTGCCGCCTCCACCATGATGCGGCTTGGACGCTTCAATCTGGATGCTCAACAGCTCAACGTAGTGACAACGCTAGGATGTTGAGGTTCCTAGAAAAGGAAACCCTTGCTCGAGATGACAGAGTTTAGCAACCATTGAGTCCCTTGTGGCTCACTGTCGTGCAAACATTTAAGGTGCAACAAGCGTTTTAGTTAGATTGCTATCGAGTCTTAATGTTACGAACCTAGCTAGTACTACTCAATCAGACAAACGGAATTGCTACTCTCTCAATTGATTCATCGAGTATCCAAGTCTGATTATGTTAGGTACCGGCTCGATCTATTCACTAGGCTTCAGATACAAGTCTCGAATTCCAATGACAACCAGCCTCTCGTTGTTCTTGTGGAAGAAGAAGAAGGAAGGTAGGTGGGGAAAGGGAAGAGGAGAGAGCCGCCGTTCGTTCTGATCCTTCTGAATGCCGTCTCCCTCGTCGCTCGAGAGAATAAGTACGGTCAGAGGCAACGTGGGCTCAGCGGCCCCACTCCGGCCCAACGAATCTCCTGTTGGGCTGTACGATCCTGTTGGGCTTGCTGTCGATCTGCCTTGCCACCAGGTCATCGTTGCTAGTGTGACACGCTGTTGCGGCAGCCCCCTTGGCCGTGGCTGTCAAGGCAGGTCGTGCGCTGACATCCCCTCCTCCTTGAGAGCCGGCTTGTCCCCAAGCCAGGAGAGTAGGGTAGCGGTCTTGCATCATCTTGGCGTCTTCCCAGGTGGCGTCGAGGACAGAGGGATCAGACCAATGCACGAGCACATGTTGATGCCATCCTTGCGGGGTGTGGCACCATCTTGTATTAATGATCTCGACCGGCGTCAGAGGTTCGTCCGATGGGGTTGGCAGCGTCGTCTCAACCGGTGTAGCAATAGATAAGGATCGGCTTAGCTGCGACACGTGGAAGACGGGGTGCACCTTGGCACCAGCGGGCAGCTCGAGCTCGTAGGTGACGGGGTTGACGACGCGGATGATCTTGTAGGGCCCGAAGTAGCGGAAGGAGAGCTTGTGGTTGGAACGATGAGCCACCGTTGTCTGCACATACGGCTGCAGCTTGACGAAGATGGAGTCCCCGGCGATGAAGGAGCTATCAGAGCATTTCTTGTCAGCTTGACTCTTCATAATGTTGTGTGCTCGATGTAGGTGCTCCGAAAGAACTTGCTGCATGTGCTTGCACTCTTCGAGACAGTCTTTGAGCTGTGGCAACTTGCATGTGGAAGTGGCTTCGATTCTGGCTCATGGCCATAGAGAGCTGCAAAAGGGGAGGTATTGAGAGCAGAGTGAAAGCTGGAGTTATACCAAAATTCTGCCAGAGCCAAGTATTGGTGCCACTTGTTTGGGTTGGCGTGGGTGAAGCATCTGAGGTAAATCTCCAGGCACTGATTGACACGCTCCATTTGCCCGTATGTTTGCGGGTGATATGGCGTGCTCATATTAAGCTCGGTACTGATAGTCTTGAAGAGCTTGCGCCAAAAAATGCTGGTGAACGCGGGGTCTCTATCAGAGACTATTGCTTCAGGGAGGTCGTGCAGTTTGTAGATGTTCTCCAGGTAAGAATGAGCCACTTTGGCCGCCGTGAATGGGTGGCTGAGAGCGAGGAAGTAGGCGTAGCAGGTAAACTTGTCGACCACAACAAGAATGCAATTGAACTTGCCAGAATAAGGAAGGCCATCAATGAAGTCCATGGTGACTACCTTCCACGCGACATTTGGAATTGGGAGAGGTTCGACCAGGCCGGGGTAGCGAACACGCTCTGGCTTGGCTTGCTGGCATACGAAGCACGACTACACATATTTCTTGATGGCGGAGAAGCCTGTAGGTCACTCACACTCCGGAATGGCCGCCCATTGCGCTGTCATGGAAGGCGCGGAGCATGCGTTGTTGTAGAGAAGGAGAGCCTCTGAGCCAGATTATGTCTCTGAAGTATAACAAGCCATCTTGCATCTGGAAACGCTTCCTGGGATCCGGTCGTCTATCAAGGTCACGGATAATATGCTGCACTTGTGTGTTGGTCCTGTAGCTAGCCACAATATCGTCCATCCAGGCAGGTTCGCAAATTGAAATAGCTGTGATGGAGGCATCCAGGGTACGGCGGGACAGAGCATCAGCAGCTGAATTGGTTGGTCCTAGTCGGTAGTAGATTTTGTATTTGAGCCCGAGCAGTTTGGTGAAGGCCTTTTGTTGTTGGAGAACGTAGTAATTTCAAAAAATTCCTACGCACACGCAAGATCATGGTGATGCATAGCAATGAGAGGGAAGAGTGTCTTCCATGTACCCTCGTAGACCGTAAGCGGAAGCCTTATGACAACGCGGTTGATGTAGTCGTACGTCTTCACGATCGACCGATCCAAGTACCGAAGGTACGGCACCTCCGCGATCTGCACACGTTTAGCTCGGTGATGTCCCATGAACTCACGATCCAGTAGAGCTTCGAGGGAGAGTTCCTCAGCACGACGGCGTTATGACGGTGTTGATGAAGCTACCGATGCAGGGCTTCGCCTAAGCACCGCTACGATATGACCGAGGTGGATTATGGTGGAGGGGAGCACCGCACACGGCTAAAGATCAATGATCAACTTGTGTGTCCATGGGGTGCCCCCCTCCCCCGTATATAAAGGAGTGGAGGAGGGGGAGGGCCGACCCTCAACTATGGCGTGCCCTGGGGAGTCCTACTCTCACCGGGAGTAGGATTCCCCCCTTCCATGTAGTAGGAGTAGGAGAGAAGGAAAGGGAAAAGAGAAGAGAAGGAAGGAGGGGGCGCAGCTCCTCCCCCTAGTCCAATTCGGACTAGGCCTTGGGGGGGGCGCGCAGCCTCCCCTCTCTCTTTCCCCTAAAGCCTAATAAGGCCCATATACTCCCCGGCGAATTCCCGTAACTCTCCGGTACTCTGATAAATACCCGAATCACTCGGAACCTTTCCGATGTCACAATATAGTCGTCCAATATATCGATATTTACATCTCGACCATTTTGAGACTTCTCGTCATGTCCCCGATCTCATCCGGGACGAACAAACTTCGGTCATCAAATCACATAACTCATAATACAAATCGTCACATAACGTTAAGCGTGCGGACCCTACGGGTTCGAGAACTATGTAGACATGACCGAGACTAATTTCTAGTCAATAACCAATAGCGGAACCTGGATGCTCATATTGGCTCCTTCATATTCTACGAAGATCTTTATCAGTCAAACCGCATAACAACATACTTTGTTCCCTTTGTCATCGGTATGTTACTTGCCCGAGATTCGATTGTCGGTATCTCAATACCTAGTTAAATCTCGTCACCGGCAAGTCTCTTTACTCGTTCCGTAATGCATCATCCCGCAACTAACTCATTAGTCACAATGCTTGCAAGGCTTATAGTGATGTGCATTACCGAGAGGGCCCACAGATACCTCTCCGACAATCGGAGTGACAAATCCTAATCTCGATCTATGCCAAGTCAACAAGTACCTTCGGAGACACCTGTAGAGCACCTTTATAATCACCCAGTTACGTTGTGATGTTTGGTAGCACACAAAGTGTTCCTCCGGTATTCGGGAGTTGCATAATCTCATAGTCATAGGAACATGTATAAGTCATGAAGAAAGCAATAGCAATAGACTAAACGATCAAGTGCTAAGCTAACGGAATGGGTCAAGTCAATCACATCATTCTCCAATGATGTGACCCCGTTAATCAAATGACAACTCATGTCTATGGCTAGGAAACATAACCATCTTTGATACAACGACCTAGTCAAGTAGAGGCATACTAGTGACACTTTGTTTGTCTATGTATTCACACATGCACTAAGTTTCCGGTTAATACAATTCTAGCATGAATAATAAACATTCATCATGAATTAAGGAAATAAATAATAACTTTATTATTGCCTCTAGGGCATATTTCCTTCATTTGTTGCCATGGGGTGGACAAGTGTTGATCATCCAAGTGCACTAGGCTGCGTTGATCCGTGCGGATAATAAACTCTTCATTCTGCAGCTAAGGGCTCCACTGTTCAATTGCCATCAGAATTGCCATGCATTCTTTCTCGTATGTGGATAGGCCTCTGTTCTTGGGACCCAAGGGCTTGCTCATCTAAGCAATGGGGTGCTCTTCTTGTTGGATTACTGCTCCTACTCCATAGGCGCACGCTTCCGTGGCAATGGTGAATTTCTTGGTGAAATCAGGCAATTGTAAGACTAGTGATATGACTAGTTTCAGTTTCAGAGTATCAAAGGCTTGTTGTGTGTCACTTTGATGTCTACTACACAACCTTCTTCTTGTAGACGTTGTTGGGCCTTCAAGTACAGAGGTTTGTAGGACAGTAGCAAATTTCCCTCAAGTGGATTACCTAAGGTTTATCAATCCGTGGGAGGCGTAGGATGAAGGTGGCCTCTCTCAACCAACCATGCAACCAAATAACAAAGAGTCTCTTGTGTCCCCAACACAACCAATACAATGATAAATTGTATAGGTGCACTAGTTCGGCGAAGAGATGGTGATACAAGTGCAATATGGATGGTAGATATAAGTTTTTGTAAGCTGAAAATATAAAAACAGCAAGGTAGCAAGTAACAAAAGTGAACGAAAACGGTATTGCAATGCTTCGAAACAATCCCTAGGGTTCATACTTTCACTAGTGCAAGTTCTCTCGACAATGATAACATAATTGGATCATATAACAATCCCTCAACGTGCAACCAAGAGTCACTCCAAAGTCACTAATAGCGGAGAACAAACGAAGAGATTATTGTAGGGTACAAAACCAACTCAAAGTTATTCTTTACGATCAATCCATTGGGATATTCCTGTAAGTGTCACAAACAGCCCTAGAGTTCGTAGTAAAATAACACCCTAAGACACACATCAACCAAAACCCTAGTGTCACCTAGATACTCCAATGTCACCTCAAGTATCCGCAGGTTTGATTATACGATATGCATCACACATCTCAGATTCATCTATTCAAACCAACACAAAGAACTTCAAAGAGTGCCCCAAAGTTTGTACCAGAGAGTTAAGACGAAAAAGTGTGCCAACCCCTATGCATAAGTTCACAAGGTCATAGAACCCGCAAGTTGATCACTAAAACATACATCAAGTAGATCACATGAATATCCCATTGTCACCACAGATAAGCACATGCAAGACATACATCAAGTGTTCTCAAATCCTTAAAGACTCAATCCGATAAGATAACTTCAAAGGGAAAACTCAATCCATTACAAGAAGGTAGAGGGGGAGAAACATCATATGATCCAACTATAATAGAAAAGCTCGCGGTACACCAAGATCGTGCCAAATCAAGAACACGAGAGAGAGAGAGAGAGAGAGAGAGAAAGAGAGAGAGAGAGATCAAACACATAGCTACTGGTACATACCCTCAGCCCTGAGGTGAACTACTCATCCTCGTCATGGAGAGCGCCGGGGTGATGAAGATGGCCACCGGTGATGGATCCCCCCTCCGGCAGGGTGCCGGAATAGGGTCTCGATTGGTTTTTGGTGGCTACAGAGGCTTGCGGCGGCGGAACTCCCGATCTTGGTTCTGTTCTAGAAGTTTCGGTATATATAAGAGGTGTTGGTGTTGGGAACAAGTCAGGGGGTCCACGAAGCAGTCATGAGGTAGGGGGCGCACCCTCCACCCTTGTGGTGGCCTCGGGACTCTTCTGGTCCATCTCCAATGCTCTGTGGGCTTCTTCTAGTCCAAAATTAAGCTTCATAAATTTTTAGGTCAATTGGACTCCGTTTGATATTCCTTTTCTGCGATACTCAAAAATAAGGAAAAAAATAGAAACTGGCAATGGGCTCTAGGTTAATAGGTTAGTCGTAAAAATCATATAAAATAGCATATAAATGCATATAAAACATCCAAGATGGATAATATAATAGCATGGAACAATTAAAGATTATAGATACATTGGAGACGTATCAAGCATCCCCAAGCTTAATTCATGCTCGTCCTCGAGTAGGTAAATGATAAAACAGAATTTTTGATGTGGAATGCTACCTAACATATTTATCAATGTAATCTTATCTATTGTGGCAAGAATACTCAGATCCGTAAGATTCAAAACAAAAGTTTAATATTGACATAAAAGCAATAATACTTCAAGCATAATGACAAGACAATTATGTCTTCTCAAAATAACATGGCCAAAGAAATCTTATTCCTACAAAATCATATAGTCTGGCTATGCTCCATCTTCATCACACAAAATATTCAAATCATGCACAACCCCGGTTTCAACCAAGCAATTGTTTCATACTTTAGTATTCTCAAACTTTTTCAACTTTCACGCAATACATGAGCGTGAGCCATGGACATAGCACTATGGTGGAAGAGAATATGGTGGTTGTGGAGAAGACAAATATAGGGAGATAGTCTCACATCAACTAGGTGTATCAACGGGCTATGGGCATGACCATCAATAGATATCAATGTGAGTGAGTAGGGATTGTCATGCAACGGATGCACTAGAGCTATGAGTATATGAAGGCTCGAAAAGAAACTAAGTGGGTGTGCATCCAACTTGCTCGCTCATGAAGACCTAGGGCATTTGAGGAAGCACATAATTGGAATATACAAGCCAAGTTCTATCATGAAAAATTCCCACTAGTATATGAAAGTGACAAAATAAGAGACTCTCTATCATGAAGATCATGGTGCTACTTTGAAGCACAAGTGTGGTAAAAGGATAGTAGCATATCCCCTTCTCTCTTTTTCTCTCATTTTTTATTTTTTTCTCTTTTTTTTTCTTGGCTTCTTTGGCCTCTATTTTCTATTTTTTATTTTCTCCCAATGGACAATGCTCTAATAATGATGATCATCACACTTCTATTTACTTACAACTCGAAAAAATTACAACTCGATGCTTAGAACAAAAATATGACTCTATGTGAATGCCTCCGGTGGTGTACCGGGATGTGCAATTAATCAAGAGTGACATGTATGAAAGAATTATGAAAGGTGGCTTTGCCACAAATACGATGTCAACTACATGATCATGCAAAGCAATATGACAATGACGAAACGTATCATAATAAACGGAACGGTGGAAAGTTGCATGGCAATATATCTTGGAATGGCTATGGAAATGCCATAATAGGTAGGTATGGTGGCTGTTTTTAGGAAGGTATATGGTGGGTGTATGGTACCGGCGAAAGTTGCACGGTACAAGAGAGGCTAGCAATGGTGGAAGGTGAGAGTGCGAATAATCCATGGACTCAACATTAGTCATAAAGAACTCACATACTTATTGCAAAAATCTATTAGTCATCGAAACCAAGCACTACGCACATGCTCCTAGGGGAAGGGTTGGTAGGAGTTAACCATCGCTCGATCCCGACCTCCACACAAAGGATGGCAATCAATAAATACCTCATGCTCCAACTACGTTACATAACGATTCATCATATGTGCATGCTACGGGAATCACAAACCTCAACACAAGTATTTCTCAAATTCACAATTACTGCACTAGCATGACTCTAATATCACCATCTTCATATCTCAAAACAATCATAAGGAATCAAACTTCTCATAGTATTCAATGCACTTTATATGAAAGTTTATTATATCCCTCTTGGATGCCTATCATATTAGGACTAAATTCATAACCTAAGCAAATTACCATGATGTTTAAGACTCTCAAAATAATATAAGTAAAGCATGAGAGTTCATCAATTTCTTCAAAATAAAACCACCGCCGTGTTCTAAAAATATATAAGTGAAGCACTAGAGCAAACGACAAACTACTCCAAAAGATATAAGTGAAGATCAATGAGTAGTCGAATAATTGTGCAACTATGTGAAGACTCTCTATCATAAAGAAAATTTAGATCTTAAGTACTTTATTCAAACAACAAGAAAAACAAAATAAAATGGCATTGCAAGGATAGCACATATCATGTGAAGAAGCAAAAACTTAGGCTCAACCAAAACTGACCGATAGTTGTTGAAGAAGAAAGGTGGGATTTCAACCGGGGCATCCCCAAGCTTAGATGCTTGAGACTTCTTGAAATATTAATTAGGGATGCCAATCGGGGCATCCCCAAGCTTACATGCTTGAGACTTCTTGGAATATTAATTAGGGATGCCTTGGGCATCCCCAAGCTTGAGCTTTTGTGTCTCCTTAATTCCTTTTATATCATGGTTTTCCTAAATCTTAAAAACTTCATACACACAAAACTCAACAAGAACTCGTGAGATAAGTTAGTATAAATCAACGCAATAACCTTATCATTCTCTACTATAGCAAATCACTAAAATTATTATTTGACATTTCCTACTAAATGCCTCTGCATATTTAACACTCCTATCCTCAAATAGAATCATTAAACAAGCAAACATATGCAAACATAACAGCAATCTGTCTAAACAGGACAGTCTGTAAAGAATGCAAGAGGAATCATACTTCCCTAACTTCAAAAATTCTGAAAAATTACCACACTGTAGAAACTTTGTTGTTACTCATCATGTCAAAATTTCAAGATTTTATCATGTTCTCACTATTCACCTATATTCAAAACATAACAGCAAACTTTCTGATTTCAAAACAGCAACATATAGACTTGTAAAATAAGCATGGTAAAGGCTATACTTGACCTTTTTATTGAACTAAAAGATAGAAAACACGTCTCTGAGTAACAGCAAGAAAATGTAAATAAAAGAAAATGACGCTCCAAGCAAAACTCATATCATGTGGTGAATAAAAATATAGCTCCATGTAAAGTTACCAATGAATGAAGACGAAAGAGGGGATTGATGTCTACTACACAACCTTCTTCTTGTAGACGTTGTTGGGCCTGCAAGTGCACAGGTTTGTAGGACAGTAGCAAATTTTCCTCAAGTGGATGACCTAAGGTTTATCAATCCGTAGGAGGCGTAGGATTAAGATGGTCTCTCTCGAACAACCCTGCAACCAAATAACAAAAAGTCTCTTGTGTCCCCAACACACCCAATACAATGGTAAATTGTATAGGTGCACTAGTTCGACGAAGAGATGGTGATACAAATGCAATATGGATGGTAGATAAAGGTATTTGTAATCTGAAATTATAAAAACAGCAAGGTAGCAAGCGATAAAAGTGAGCGTAAACGGTATTGCAATGATAGGAAACGAGGCCTAAGGTTCATACTTTTACTAGTGCAAGTTCTCTCAACAATAATAACATAGATAGATCATATAACAATCCCTCAACATGCAACAAAGGGTCACTCCAAAGCCACTAATAACGGAGAACAAATGAATAGATTATGGTAGGGTACGAAACCACCTCAAAGTTATCCTTTCTGTTCTATCTATTCAAGAGTTCATAGTAAAATAACATGAAGCTATTCTTTCCGCTCAATCCATCATAGAGTTCATACGAGAATAACACCTTAAGACACAAATCAACCAAAACCCTAATGTCACCTAGATACTCCATTGTCACCTCAAGTATCCGTGGGCATGATTATACGATATGCATCACACAATCTCATATTCATCCAACCAACACAAAGTACTTCAAAGAGTGCCCCAAAGTTTCTACCGGAGAGTCAAGAAAACGTGTGCCAACCCCTATGCATAGGTTCATGGGCGGAACCCGCAAGTTGGTCACCAAAACATACATCAAGTGGCACGTGATATCCCATTGTCACCACAGATAAACATGGCAAGACATACATCAAGTGTTCTCAAATCAAAGACTCAATCCGATAAGATAACTTCAAGAGGGAAACTCAATTCATCACAAGAGAGTAGAGCGGGAGAAACATCATAAGATCCAACTATAATAGCAAAGCTCGCGATACATCAAGATCGTGCCATAGAGAGAACACGAGACAGAGAGATCAAACACATAGCTACTGGTACATACCCTCAGCCTCGAGGGTGAACTACTCCCTCCTCGTCATGGAGAGCGTCGGGATGATGAAGATGGCCACCGGTGATGGGTTCCCCCTCCGGCAGGGTGCCTAAACGGGTTCCCGAGAGGTTTTTGGTGGCTACAGAGGCTTGCGGCGGCGGAACTCCTGATCTATCTTGATATTCGATGTTTTTAGGGTATGTAGGCTTATATAGGCAAAAGAAGTCGGTCGGGAGGTGCTCGAGGGGCCCACGAGACAGGGGGCCGCGCCCAGTAGGGGGGGGCGCCCCCTATCTCCTGGCCTCCTCGAGGATCTTCTGACGTAAACTCCAAGTCTCCAGGATGATATTCTTCCCAAAAATAACGCTGCCGAAGGTTTCATTCCGTTTGGACTCCGTTTGATATTCCTTTTCTTCGAAATACTGAAACAGGCAATAAAACAACAATATGGGCTGGGCCTCCGGTTAATAGGTTAGTCCCAAAAGTAATATAAAAGTGTATAATAAAGCCCATAATCATTCAAAATAGATAATAAAATAGCATGAATGCTTCATAAATTATAGATACGTTGGAGACGTATCAGCATCCCCAAGCTTAATTCCTGCTCGTCCTCGAGTAGGTAAATGATAAAGAAAGAAATTATGAAGTGTGAATGCTAGAGGTGCACAAGTTTGATCAATGATAATTTCAATCACCTTTACTAGTATCATTATATGTCATAATAGTAGTTCATCTCATAAAACTTTTCACGAACTAGTAACAAGCAATTCACATGTTAAAGCATAGACCATAAACTTTCTTGAAAACTAGCAAACTTGATTCTTAGTCATCAAACAATCACAATTCATCTTACTTTCAGGAAGAGTCTATGTCAGAGCTTTGATTTAGCAAACTTCACATACTCAACTATCATATAGTCTTCTACAATTGCTAACACTCACGCAATACTTGTGGTTATGAAGTTTTAATTAGACACAGAGAAAGATTGGGGCTTATAATGTTGCCTCCAAACGTATTCACCTTTGGGTGATGTAAACAATAATAGTTCATGCTAACGTACATCTAATTGGATATATATATCAGGATCACCCTAACACAAAGTGCTTGCCAAAGGATAAAATGAAAAAGGGAAAGGTGAAGATCACCTTGACTCTTGCATAAAGTAAAAGACATAAAGTAAAAGATAGGCCCTTCGCAGAGGGAAGCAGAGGTTGTCATGCGCTTTTAGGGTTGGATACACAAAATCTTAATGCGAAAGAACGTCACTTTATATTGCCCCTTGTATATGGACCTTTATTATGCAGTCCGTCGCTTTTATTGCTTCCATAACAAGATCGTACAAAGCTTATTTTCTCCACTCTAATAAGTCATGCATATTTAGAGAGCAATTTTTATTGCTTGCATCGATGACAACTTACTTGAAGGATCTTACTCAATCCATATGTAGGTATGGTGGTCTCTCATGGCAAAAACTGGGTTTAAGGATATTTGGAAGCACAAGTAGTATCTCTACTTGGTGCAAGGAATTTTGGGTAGCATGAGGGGGAAAGGCAAGCTCAACATGTTTGAATGATCCATGACAATATACTTTAACTGAGATGTGAAAAAACATAACCCATTACGTTGTCTTCCTTGTCCAACATCAACTCTTTAGCATGTCATACATAATGAGTGCTCACAATTATAAAAGATGTCTAGGATAGTATATTTATATGTGAAATCTCTCTTCCTTCAATATTCTTTCATGAATTGTTCAAATGACCAATACAATGCTTGCTAACCGTCAATAAATTTACAAACTCTACTTCTTAGATGTGAAGTCGTTACTCCCCATGGGATAAGCAAAAGAAACATATATAATTTCAGATTTATGACATTCAACTCATTCAACCATTTACTCATAGGATATAAGTGAAGCACACGAGTAAATGAAAAACTACTCCAAAAAGATATAAGTGAAGATCAATGAGTAGCTAAATAAATATGTAAATATGTGAAGACTCTCTTTCATTAAAGAATTTCATATCTTGGTATTTCATTCAAACAGAAAGCAAGGCAAAACAAAATGACATTGCAAGGATAGCACAACTCAAGTGAAGAAGCAAAAACTTAGGTTCAACCGATACTAACCGATGATTGTTGGAGAAGAAAGGTGGGATCCCTACCGGGGCATCCCCAAGCTTAGATGCTTGAGACTTCTTGAAATATTATCTTGGGGTGCCTTGGGCATCCCCAAGCTTGAACTTTTGTGCCTCCTTAATTCCTCTCATATCATGGTTTCTCTTTTTATCAAAAGCTTCATCCACAACAAACTCAACAAGAACTCGTGAGATAGGTTAGTATAAACCAATGCAAAACCTTATCATTTTCTACTGTAACAAATCACTAAAATTATTATTCAAAATTGCATACTAAATGCCTCTGCATATTTAATACTCCTATCATCAAATAGAATCATTAAACAAGCAAACATATGCAAACAACGCAAACTTAACAGCAATCTGCCAAAACAGTACAGTCTGTAAAGAATGCAAGATTCATCATACTTCCCTAACTCCAAAAATTATGAGAAAAATACTACGTTGTAGAAGATTTATCAGAGCTCATTATGCAAAACGATTCAACATTAGATCATGCTCTGACTTTTCTAGGTAATTTTTGCAACAGCGGTAAACTTTCTGTTTTCAAACAGCAACATGTATACTAGCAAAATAAGCATGGTAAAGGCTATCCTTGACATTTTTATTGAAACTAAATATGCAAAAAATTAATATAAATAACAGCAAGAAAATACTAACAAAATAAAATGACGCTCCAAGCAAAACACATATCATGTGGTGAATAAAAATATAGCTCTAAGTAAAGTTACCGATGAACGAAAGCCGAAAGAGGTGATGCCATCCGGGGCATCCCCAAGCTTAGGCTCTTGGTTGTCCTTGAATATTACCTTGGGGTTCCTTGAGCATCCCCAAGCTTAGTCTCTTGCCACTCCTTATTCCATAGTCCATTGAATCTTTACCCAAAACTTGAAAACTTCAACCACACAAAACTCAAAACAAAACTCGTAAGCTCCGTTAGTATAAGAAAATAAATCACCACTTAGGTACTGTAATGAACTCATTCTAAATTCATATTGGTGTAATATCTACTGTATTCTAACTTCTCTATGGTTCATACCCTCTGATACTACTCATAGATTCATCAAAATAAGCAAACAACACATGGAAAACAGAATCTGTCAAAAACAGAACAGTCTGTAGTAATCTGTATCAAACGTATACCTCTGGAACCCCAAAAATTATGAAATAAATTGATGGACCTGAGTAATTTGTCAATTAATCATCTGCACAAATAATAAATCCTAAAATCACTCTCCAGTAAAAAATGTCAGCTAATCTCGTGAGCGCTAAAGTTTTTGTTTTTTACAGCAAGATCACATAAACTTCACCCAAGTCTTCCCAAAGGTTCTACTTGGCACTTTATTGAAACAAAAGCTATAAAACATGATTAATACAGTAGCATAATAATGTTAACACACAAAAACAGTAAGGGTAAATATTGGGTTGTCTCCCAACAAGCGCTTTTCTTTAATGCCTTTTTAGCTAGGCATGATGATGACAATGATGCTCACATAAAAGATAAGAATTGAAACATAACGGGAGCATCATGAAGAATATGACTAGCACATTTAAGTCCAACCCACTTCCTATGCATAGGGATTTTGTGAGCAAACAACTTATGGGAACAATAATCAACTAGCATAGGAAGGCAAAGCAATCATAGCTTCAAAAATTTAAGCACATAGAGAGGAAACTTGATATTATTGCAATTCCTACAAGCATATGTTCCTCCCTCATAATAATTTTCAGTAGCATCATGAATGAATTCAACAATATAACCAACACCTAAAGTATTCTTTTCATGATCTACAGGCAAAGAAAATTTACTACTCTCCACATAAGCAAAATTCTTCTTATCAATAGTAGTGGGAGCAAACTCAACAAAATAATTATCATGTGAGGCATAATCCAATTGAAAACTAAAATCATGATGACAAGTTTCATGGTTAGCATTATTCTTAATAGCATACAAGTCATCACAATAATCATCATAGATAGCAACTTTGTTCTCATAATCAATTGGAACCTCTTCCAAAATAGTGGAATCATCACTAAATAAAGTTGACACTCTTCCAAATCCACTTTCATGTTCATCACAATAAGATTCAACATCCTCCAAAATAGTGGGATCACTACTTCCTAAAGTTGACACTCTTCCAAACCCACTTTTATCAATATAATCATCATAAATAGGAGGCATGCTTTCATCATAATAAATTTGCTCATCAAAACTTGGGGGACAAAAAAATATCATATTCATCAAAAATAGCTTCCCCAAGCTTGTGGTTTTGCATATCATTAGCATCATGGATATTCAAGGAATTCATATTAACAACATTGCAATCATGCTCATCATTCAAAGATTTAGTGTCAAACATTCTATTTCTTCTTCTAGCACTTGAGCACAATTTTCCTTTTCATCATACTCACGAAAGATATTAAAAAGATGAAGCGTATGAGACAAACTCAATTCCATTTTTTGGTAGTTTTCTTTTATAGACTAAAGTAGTGATAAAACAAGAAACAAAAATATTCGATTGCAAGATCTAAAGATATACCTTCAAGCGCTAACCTCCCCGACAATGGCGCCAGAAAAGAGCTTGATGTCTACTACACAACCTTCTTCTTGTAGACGTTGTTGGGCCTGCAAGTGCACAGGTTTGTAGGACAGTAGCAAATTTCCCTCAAGTGGATGACCTAAGGTTTATCAATCCGTATGAGGCGTAGGATGAAGATGGTCTCTCTCGAACAACCCTGCAACCAAATAACAAAAAGTCTCTTGTGTCCCCAACACACCCAATACAATGGTAAATTGTATAGATGCACTAGTTCGACGAAGAGATGGTGATACAAATGCAATATGGATGGTAGATAAAGGTATTTGTAATCTGAAATTATAAAAACAGCAAGGTAGCAAGCGATAAAAGTGAGCGTAAACGGTATTGCAATGATAGGAAACGAGGCCTAAGGTTCATACTTTTACTAGTGCAAGTTCTCTCAACAATAATAACATAGATAGATCATATAACAATCCCTCAACATGCAACAAAGGGTCACTCCAAAGCCACTAATAACGGAGAACAAACGAATAGATTATGGTAGGGTACGAAACCACCTCAAAGTTATCCTTTCTGTTCTATCTATTCAAGAGTTCATAGTAAAATAACATGAAGCTATTCTTTCCGCTCAATCCATCATAGAGTTCATACGAGAATAACACCTTAAGACACAAATCAACCAAAACCCTAATGTCACCTAGATACTCCATTGTGACCTCAAGTATCCGTGGGCATGATTATACGATATGCATCACACAGTCTCAGATTCATCCAACCAACACAAAGTACTTCAAAGAGTGCCCCAAAGTTTCTACCGGAGAGTCAAGAAAACGTGTGCCAACCCCTATGCATAGGTTCATGGGCGGAACCCGCAAGTTGGTCACGAAAACATACATCAAGTGGCACGTGATATCCCATTGTCACCACAGATAAACACGGCAAGACATACATCAAGTGTTCTCAAATCAAAGACTCAATCCGATAAGATCACTTCAAGAGGGAAACTCAATTCATCACAAGAGAGTAGAGGGGGAGAATCATCATAAGATCCAACTATAATAGCAAAGCTCGCGATACATCAAGATCGTGCCATAGAGAGAACACGAGAGAGAGAGAGATCAAACACATAGCTACTGGTACATACAATCAGCCTCGAGGGTGAACTACTCCCTCCTCGTCATGGAGAGCGCCGGGATGATGAAGATGGCCATCGGTGATGGGTTCCCCCTCCGGCAGGGTGCCGGAATGGGCTCCCGGGAGGTTTTTGGTGGCTACAGAGGCTTGCGGCGGCAGAACTCCCGATATATCTTGATATTCGATGTTTTTAGGGTACGTAGGCTTATATAGGCGAAAGAAGTCGGTTGGGAGGTGCTCAAGGGGCCCACGAGACAGGGGGGCTCGCCCAGTAGGGGGGGCGCCCCCCTATCTCCTGGCCTCCTCGAGGATCTTCTAACGTAAACTCCAAGTCACCAGGATGATATTCTTGCTAAAGGTTTCATTCCGTTTGGACTTTTTTTGATATTCCTTTTCTTCGAAATACTAAAACAGGCAATAAACAGCAATATGGGATGGGCCTCCGGTTAATAGGTTAGTTCCAAAAGTAAATATAAAAGTGTATAATAAAGCCCATAATCATTCAAAACAGATAATAAAATAACATGAATGCTTCTTAAATTATAGATACGTTGGAGACGTATCAGGGATGCCATCCAGGGCATCCCCAAGCTTAGGCTCTTGGTTGTCCTTGAATATTACCTTGGGGTGCCTTGGGCATCCCCAAGCTTAGGCTCTTTCCACTCCTTATTCCATAGTCCATCGAATCTTTACCCAAAACTTGAAAACTTCACAACACAAAACTCAACAGAAAACTCGTAAGCTCCGTTAGTATAAGAAAATAAAATCACCACTTAGGTACTGTTGTGAACTCATTCTAAATTCATATTGGTGTTATAAATACTGTATTCCCACTTCTCCATGGTCCATACCCTCCGATACTACTCATAGATTCATCAAAATAAGCAAACAACACATACAAAACAGAATCTGTCAAAAACAGAACAATCTATAGTAATCTGGAAACTTTCCGTACTTCTGTAACTCCAAAAATTCTGAAATATTAGGAAAATCTAGAAAAATTGTATATCAATCTTGTATAATAAATTCAGATCAAAAGCATGTTCCAGTGAATTTTCAAAGTTCCTGGAGTGAGCTCAAAAGTTTCTGTTTTTGCACAGAATCAAGTCAACTATCATCCACACTATCCCAAAGGCTTTACTTGGCACTTTATTAAAAACAAAAGCTATAAAACATGATTACTACAGTAGCTTAATCATGTGAACATACAAAAACAGTAAGGGTAAATAATGGGTTGTCTCCCAACAAGCGCTTTTCTTTAATGCCTTTTAGCTAGGCATGATGATTTCAATGATGCTCACATAAAAGATAACAATTGAGACACAAAGAGAGCATCATGAAGAATATAACTAGCACATTTAAGTCTAACCCAATTCCTATGCATAGGGATTTCTGAGCAAACAACTTATGGGAACAAGAATCTACTAGCATAGGAAGGCAAAACAAGCATAACTTCAAGATTTTCAACACATACAGAGGAAAATTGATATTATTGCAATTCCTACAAGCATATATTCCTCTCTCATAATAATTTTCAGTAGCATCATGAATGAATATAACCATCACATAAAGCATTATTTTCATGATACCCAAATATAGAAAATTTACTACTCTCCACATAAGCAAAATTCTTCTCATTCGGAATAGTGGGAATAAGCTCAACAAAGTAACTATCCTGTGAGGCATAATCCAATTGAAAATTAAAATCAAGATGACAAGTTTCATGGTTATCATTATTCTTTATAGCATACATGTCATCAAATAATCATCATAGATAGCAACTTTGTTCTCATAATCAATTGGAACCTCTTCCAAAATAGTGGATTCCTCACTAAATAAAGTCATGACCTCTCCAAATCCACTTTCATAATTATCACAATAAGATTCAACACCCTCCAAATAGTGGGATCATTACTTCCTAAAGTTGACACTCTTCCAGACTCACTTTCCTCAATATAATCATCATAAATAGGAGGCATGCTATCATCATAATAAATTTGCTCATCGAAACTTGGGGGACTAAAATTATCATATTCATCAAATATAGCATCCCCAAACTTGTAGCTTTGCATATCATTAGCATCATGGATATTCAAGGAATTCATACTAACAACATTGCAATCATGCTCATCATACAAAGATTTTATGCCAAACATTTTATTGCATTCTTCCTCTAGCAATTGATCACAATTATTGGAATACTTATTTTCATGAAAGATATTAAAAAGATGAAGCATATGAGGCAACCTCAATTCCATTTTTTGTAGTTTTCTTTTATAGACTAAACTAGTGATAAAACAAGAAACTAAAAGATTCAATTGCAAGATCTAAAGATATACCTTCAAGCACTTACCAAGGTAGAAAAGAACTTGATGTCTACTACACAATCTTCTTCTTGTAGACGTTGTTGGGCCTCCAAGTCCAGAGGTTTGTAGGGCGGTAGCAAATTTTCCTCAAGTGGATGACCTAAAGTTTATCAATTTGTGGGAGGCGTAGGATGAAGATGCTCTCTCTCAAAGAGATAGTGATACAAGTGCAATATGGATGGTACATATAGGTTTTTGTAATCTGAAAATATAAAAATATCAAGGTAGCAAGTAACAAAAAATGAGCGAAAACGGTATTACAATGCTTCGAAACAAGGCCTAGGGTTCATACTTTCACTAGTGCAAGTTCTCTCAACAATGATAACATAATTGGATCATATAACAATCCCTCAATATGCAACAAAGAGTCACTGCAAAGTCACTAATAGTGGAGAACAAACGAAGAAATTATTGTAGGGTACGAAACCACCTCAAAGTTATTCTTTCTGATCAATCCATTGGGCTATTCCTATAAGTGTCACAAACAGCCCTAGAGTTCATAGTAAAATAACACCTTAAGACACACATCAACCAAAACCCTAATGTCACCTAGATACTCCAATGTCACCTCAAGTATCCGCGGGTTTGATTATACGATATGCATCACACATCTCAGGTTCATCTATTCAAACCAACACAAAGAACTTCAAAGAGTGCCCCAAAGTTTCTACTGGAGAGTCAAGACAAAAAAGTGTGCCAACCCCTATGCATAAGTTCACAAGGTCACAGAACCCACAAGTTGATCACTAAAACATACATCAAGTAGATCACGTGAATATCTCATTGTCACCACAGATAAGCACATGCAAGACATATATCAAGTGTTCTCAAATCCTTAAAGACTCAATCTGATAAGATAACTTCAAAGGGAAAACTCAATCCATTACAAGAAGGTAGAGGGGGAGAAACATCATATGATCCAACTATATATAGTAGCAAAGCTCGCGGTACATCAAGATCGTGCCAAATCAAGAACACGGGAGAGAGAGAGAGAGAGAGAGAGAGAGAGATCAAACACATAGCTACTGGTACATACCCTCAGCCCTGAGGTGAACTACTCCCTCCTCGTCATGGAGAGCGCCAGGATGATGAAGATGGCCACCGGTGATGGATCCCCCCTCCGGCAGGGTGCCGGAACAGGGTCCCGATTGTTTTGGTGGCTATAGAGGCTTGCGGCGGTGGAACTCCCGATCTTGGTTCTATTCTAGAAGTTTGGGGATATATAAGAGGTGTTGACGTCGGGAACAAGTTAGGAGGGTCCACAAGGCATCCCCGAGGTAGGGGGCACCCAGGGGGTAGGACGCGCCCTCCACCCTCGTGGTGGCCTCGGGACTCTTTTGGTCCATCTCCGATGCTCCGTGGGCTTCTTCTGGTCCAAAAATAAGCTTCGTAAATTTTTAGGTTAATTGGACTCCGTTTGATATTCCTTTTTTGCGATACTCAAAAACAAGGAAAAAACGGAAACTGGCACTGGGCTCTAGGTTAATAGGTTAGTCCCAAAAATCATACAAAATAGCATATAAATGCATATAAAATATCCAAGATGGATAATATAATAGCATGGAACAATCAAAAATTATAGATACATTGGAGACGTATCACACTTTTCCATACAAACTGCTGGTGTTTCTTGAGGAGGTTGAACAGTGGTCGGGCAATAATTCCAAAATGTTGGACGAACTTGCAATAATAGCCAGCGATGACGAGGAATCCGCGCACCTCTTTAATGCAAGTGGGGGTAGGCCACTTCTGAACTGTCAGCACTTTGTTGGGATCAGTAGAAACTCTGTGCTCGTTGATGACATGGCCGAGGTAGGCGATCTGTTCCTGGGCAAATGAACACTTGGACTGCTTTACTTGCTAGTGATCTTCTCGAAGCAGTTGCAGAACTTGTTTGAGGTGTTGTATGTGATCAGTCAGAGTCTTACTGAATCTGAGGATATCGTCAAAGAATGAGATGACGCAGACACGGTTCATGTTGGGGAACGTAGCATGCAATTTCAAAAAAAATCCTACGATCATGCAAGATCTATCTAGGAGATGCATAACAACAAGAGGGGAAGAGTGTGTCCACGTACCCTCATAGACCGAAAGCAGAAGCGTTATGTTAACGCGGCTGATGTAGTTGAACGTCTTCACGATCCAACCGATCTAGCACCGAACGTACGACACCTCCGAGTTCAGCACACGTTCAGCTCGATGACGTCCCTCGAACTCTTGATCCAGCAGAGGGTCAAGGGAGAGTTTCGTCAGCATGACGGCATGATGACGGTGTTGATGACGTGATCCGCGTAGGGCTTCGCCTAAGCACTACGATGATACTATCGGAGGAGTAAACGGTGGAGGGGGCACCGCACACGGCTAAGACAATGTTGTGCCTCTGGGGTGCCCCTGCCCCCGTATATAAAGGAGGGAGGAGGAGGCCGGCCACCAGGGGCACGCCAAGGGAGGGGGGAGTCCTACTAGGACTCCACTCCTAGTAGGATTCACCCCCCCCCCCTCTTTTTTTCCTTTTACCGGAGAAGGAAAGGGGAAAGAACAGGGGGAAGGAGAAGGAAAGGGGGGCGCCACCCCCTTCCCTACTCCAATTCGGCCTCCTACCTTGTGGGGGCACACCAGCCCCTTGTGGGCTGGTTAGCCTCCCTCCCATGGCCCATATGACCCATATCTTCCACCGGGGGGTTCCGGTAACCCTTCTGGTACTCCGGTTTGTACCCGATACACTCTGGAACCCTTACGGTGTCCGAATACCACCTTCCAATATATCAATCTTTACCTCTCGACCATTTTGAGACTCCCCGTCATGTCCGTGATCTCATTCAAAACTCCGAACAAACTTTGTTCATCAAAAACACATAACTCATAATACAAATCGTCATCGAACGTTAAGTGTGCGGACCCTACGGGTTCGAGAACTATGTAGACATGACTGAGACACATCTCCGATCAATAACCAATAGCGGAACATGGATGCTCATATTGGCTCCTACATATTCTACGAAGATCTTTATCGGTCAAACCGCACAACAACATACGTTGTTCCCTTTGTCATCGGTATGTTACTTGCCCGAGATTCGATCGTCGGTATCATCATACCTAATTCAATCTCGTTACTGGCAAGTCTCTTTACTCGTTCTGTAATGCTTCATCATGCAACTAACTCATTAGTCACATTGCTTGCAAGGCTTATAGTGATGAGCATTACCGAGAGGGCCCAGAGATACCTCTCCGATACACGGAGTGACAAATCCTATTCTCGATCTATGCCAACCCAACAAACACCTTCGGAAACACCTATAGAGCATTTTTATAATCACCCAGTTACGTTGTGACGTTTGATACTAATTAATGAATACATATAAAAGTCAATATTGGCGAGACATCTTATTATATATCTGGGCGTTATAGGGAAGGCGCCATATGCTTGTGCCATTGGTGTAGGAATCAATCTTGGTGACATGACAAATGAAGTTGCATTGTTGTGTGGCATCACAAGCACACGGGGTGTTTATTTTGGGTCATGACACCTAGTAAAGGCCGTTTAGTTCCTAACCTTGGTCAATAAGCTCTACTGACTATTTTATGGAATTTAATGTTGTCAGGATGTCCCACCGAGAAAGGAGTGGTATACTGGTTAGCTCAAGTATCTATTTTTTTGTGTCTCGTTATATTTTGATCGATTGATGTACAGCATTTAGGTATGACCTTTCCAGAATATAATTGTCATCTGGCCACTGCTCTCATTTTGGAAAACAGGAAAAAGAAACAGGATAGTTGCGGTATCATGAATAAAACACTCTGAACCAGTCATGCCCTGCCATGTCTAGGAAGGGGTTTACTTCACCAAATCTGTATACTGTGAACTCGGAACTAATGTGGACTCTTCCATCTTTTGTTTTGCAAGTCTGTCTTATATCTAGCCTACTTAGGTAAGCACAGAGTTAGTTTACTGCATTGGAGAGTATTTCGTGCAAACAATGCTACTTGGTTGCCTGTCTCACAAATGCCAAGTCGGCTAAGTAAAATGCTTGGTCATGATTCTTTTGCAAAAGAATGCAATGATCTGACACCAATGGACATGTTCATCTGGATCATGATTCACCTGGATGCATAATGTAGCGCAGATAGTTCATCTTGGACATGTTGCAGTCTTGCTGTACCACACTTGTATCAGATCCCTCCTGTGTTGCGTACCTTCAGTTCCATGTATGGCCCCTTCTTTTGTCATTAAAAGAACACACTGGCTGAACATGAGATGAGAGGCTGGAGCCAGCTTGGAGTTCAGCATGCATGAAAATGTTATTTATTTTAAGTTTGTTCTCTGCCAGCTTGTTCTGGAAAATCGCTCCTCCCGCAGAGAACGGAACAGAACAGAACAGCGGCTCTGTTGCAGCATTTGTCTACTGTCGTTACATGTTCACAGTGGCAGGAGCCCTGAAGCTTTTGCGGGTAGTTCCATCCTTGAGTGTTTAGAGCTTAGTGAGAGGCAGTGTTCCTTTAGCAGTTATGTACGTTGTTGAACTACATACTGAATCTTCTTATTTTGCTGGAACTGACAAGTTTGAGGTGTAGCTTTGCCTGAAGAGGCATGGCGGGGCCCTTATGGGTTTATCAATGTGTGAGGAAGGGATTCCTCTGCAGGCGCATGGTTTGGTTTTTTACGTTGCATGTAATGGAAAAACACACCTGGTTTGGTTTGGTGTATGGTTGCTGGCCCTGAACATCAAGAAGACATACATGTATTGCACTCAACCTTATGCTTGTGTTGATTAGCATGTGCGTACCTGCTCTTGAGTCGATGAATGCTTGCTATGAGCTTTGCGGGGTGTTGTTTGTTCATTTAGCACAGAGAATTGCTAGGTTGGTAGCGCATCTGACTGTAAAGTTGTTGACGTTCCATTTAGATTCAGGCTAAAGGGATTAAGCTAGAGCTAGGTTTCCTGTCAAGAACTTCTCGCGTTGAAATGCTATGCTTAGAAGTTCAGTTCTAGGCAGATTTTACTTGCAACAAGAAGGTAGAGAGCACCAGAATGTACAACCTGGCAGGCACCAGACGCATATGTCTGGATCAGAACCCTCCAGCAATTACTGGATTTTGTTCTCTGTTCAGAGTACAACACACTGCCTGAAGAAACTGCATCTGTCGAGTAGGAGGACTGCATTGTAGTAGCAGACTTCAGAAACAGGCCAGGCCAAGGAGCAAAATTTAATTTCAAAGAATTGGCAGGGGCCGCGCGAACGCGTACCCCCTCTACCACAAATTATGACGTTCACTCTCCCACTTAGGGGAGATGATGGGCCGACGCACCCACCAAGTGCAATGTGGGCCATCGACCCAGGCCACGGGCCTTGTTGATCGCCCGTCGACCCCGTCCAGGTAAGTAAGGAGAACGTAGAACCTCGCCCTCCTCTTATAGCCCGCTCTTCCTCTCGATGCTACTCGGCTGGGCGAGGTGGGACTAAAATTCGAAGCACACCAGCAGCCGGGGCGAAGGGAGGCTGGCTTCCAGGGGGGCTGAAGGAAGGATGAGAGAATAGGCGTATGGGCCGGTAGCCTCTGTTTCCCAGCGGGGCGATCAACAAGGTAGCCCACAACATTTCAACCTGGATGCTCAAGGTAGTTACACACGATCAACTTGGACGCTTCAACCTGGATGCTCAAGGTAGTTACAGCGCTAGGGCCCTCTGACTGCTGCATTTTATCATCGTGACGTCTTTAGCATTTCTCAAATAACTGAGAGATTACTATTCCATTACAAGCACCTCTAGTACAGTATGACGAAATTTACGCTAACATTTCAAAAGTCAAAGCGTCTCTACCTTGTTTACAACGAGCTGCTTCGCACGTCGAGGTGAGCTACAGTGTTGAGGTTCCCAAGAAAGGAAGCCCTTGCTTGAGATGACAAAGAGTTTCGCAACTAATACCTCCCTTCTGGCTCACTGTCGTGCAAATATTTAAGGTGCAACCAGCGTTTTTGCTAGGTTGCGGTGGAGTCCTAACAGCTGCCGAGGATGATTGTGTGTTGGCTTTACCCATGTTCTCATGGTATTTGGTGCTACAGGTGAAGTCGCGATGTAGGCGATGAACAATGGGCAGTGCATGCTCAAGTCGCTTGAGCGTTAGCGCACTTAGCCGTGATTGTGGCTCACTAGTATCCAACAAGTCCTACAGATAGGCAGGCCAGCAGGGAAGCTTTTGATTCCAGATGACTCCTCTTCCTATTCGACCGACATGTAGCTTGCCTGTAAAACTTGCGTTTTCAAATATTTTTTTTTCAGCTACACTTCTCACATAGTTAGATGAATTTGGTCGTGGTGGCTTGCTCCATAGCATGAAGATAACATACTAGTACTATTTATTGTGGAGGCCACTAGCTAGATGACCACTCACGCATTGAGATCGTGATGATGAAATGGAGATGTACTACAGGATTTATGTTAGTCACCAACCATTCATGGGTTACTGGTAAGGTAGGTATACGACCTTACACAGGTTCACCTTGTTAATGGTTGTGGATGACTTGGAAATTGTATGTAGCATGCTCAACAATTGATGCAAAGTGACTTGGTAAGCTCAAAGTATCCACTACAGTTACATGTTACTGCAGCCCCCAGCCCCATCGACCCACCCAAAAAGAAGTGCAGGTTAGTGATTTCATTATAACGCTGGTTGCGCACTTCAGTGGATCTCAAGAACCATTTGCATCACAGCATCAAGGTGAAAAGTATCGGACACAATTATCCGGCATAAGGAAGCCTCCAAACCACAAAGACCGCATGTTTATGCACGATTTTCTACTCTATTTTTATGGGCTACCAAGTTTCATGGTCGTTTAGCCAAATTCCTTGTGAAAAGTTTGTTGCAATCATAAACTGTAGGTGCTAGAGCAACAGAGGCATTATAGGCTGGCATAACTGTTAGTATTTATCATTATATTTTTTGTCCGCTTTGCATATCTTGTTCACAAAAAAGTAATTTTTTTGATAAACGCTTTGGTGCAGTAGCCCACAACACTTGGTCGAAGCTGCTCCATGACATGAGTGACAAGTTTCAAGCTTCTAGGCTGCATTGACTAAATTTCAGTGTACATGCTTCTGCACGTGCTTTGTCAGTTTGTCTTAATGAATAGTACTAGAACAGAAGCGTGCAAAAGGAACGCCAAAACTGTTGATTTACTCTTGTGGCAGTTGGAATGGGTAACAAGCTCACTTTGTACATCGATTTAACTCTGCTCCGGGAACTGAAATATATCTCATGTTCACTTGTACTACAGTACTAAGTTAGTGCAGATAGTTCATCTTGGGCATGTTGCAGTCTCACTGTACCTCCTGTGTTGTGTACCTTCAGTTCCATGAATGGCTTCTTTCTTTTCTCATGTTTGAAGAACACACTGCCTCAACGTGTGAGAGGCTGTAGCCAGCGTGGAGTTCAGCACGCATGAAAAATGTTTTTTATCTTTATTTAAGCCAGCACTACCAATCTGTTCCAAAAAATCGCTCTAACAGCAGAGAACAGAACAGAGCAGAAACAGTGGCCTTTCTGCAGTATGTGTCGTAGATGTTTCACGACGGGCAGGATCTCTGAAGTTGTTGCAGCTAGTTCCATCCTCTGGTGTTTAGAGCTTAGTTAAAGACGGTGTTCACTTGTTCAAAAAAAAAAGAAGGTGTTCAACTACTTGCTGATTCTTCTTATTTTGCTGGAAGCCTCCAACTGACAAAGTTCCAAGTGTAGCTTTGCCTCAAGAGGCATGACATGGCGGGGCCTTATGGATTTATGAATGTGTGAGCAAGGGATTCTCCTACCGGACGGGCGCATGGTTTGGTTTTAGTTTGCACGCGTGTTGTTTTTTCAGTTCAGCGCAACTTAGTTTCAGGCTAAATTCGGGGTGTTTGTCTCTACTTGCTTTGAACTGACAGGTTATAATAAGCTCAAGACTGCAGTGACTTTATTCAGCCCTATCTAACTACTCTGAATCTTTTTGCGTGTGCAGAAGTGAAATTCTCGCCAAAATTTTACTTGGTTGTAACAGGAAGGTGAAGAACACTAGATTATGCATCGCTAGGTTGTTCATGTTGCTCAGATGAACTGTTGGCTCCCTCTCTACGTGCAGCAGATGAACCAGACCAGGGACTGGATTGTAAAAACGGACTTGTAAAGCATGCCAGCCAAGGAGCAAAATTTAATTTCAAAGAATTGGCAGGGGCCGCGCGAACGCGTACCCCCTCTACCACAAATTATGACGTTCACTCTCCCACTTAGAGGAGATGATGGGCCGACGCACCCACCAAGTGCAATGTGGGCCATCGACCCAGGCCACGGCCCTTGTTGATCGCCCGTCGACCCCGTCCAGGTAAGTAAGGAGAACGTAGCACCTCGCCCTCCTCTTATAGCAGCTCTCCCGTTCGATTCTCCTCGGCTGGGCGAGGTGGTACTAAAAACCGAAGCGCAGCAGTCGCGGGAGCGAAGGGAGTCACGGCCTCACGGGAGGCGCGGTCTGGGCAGGTTCGTTCCAGCGGCCTCGCGTTTGATCTGTATGGGCCTGAAGATTAGGCGTGTGGGCCTGAAGAGCCGTAGCAGCAGCTTTGTGCCATTGTTGCCTTTTTTAGGGGTTGTGCCATTGTTGCTAAGGGTTCCTCTCGTGACCCTAAAAAATATGCAAGGATGCTTCCCGTGTGGTTTGTTGCTCTCTCTTGACAAAACAATGAACCCATGGCAACTCTTTCACTCAAGAAAGAGATGAGATCATGGCAACTCTAATAAACTCACGGCAATTATAAATAAGCTCATTGCAAATTCATCTTTTTACGTTTCTAATATTATTTTCGCTCCTTTTCTTTGTTGTGCGGAGACTTTTTCTTTTTCTCCTGAAACGAGGCAAAAGATTTGTCGTTTCAATGATTAAGAAGAGAGCGGGAACTGTGAGGTTGGTTTGTGAAAAATCAGGCGAAAACCAATACAATTCAGCCGATGTAGAATGTGCATCACCGCTCAACCTGGCCACCGACATGGACAGTATAGTTGCAAAGAAGAAAAGACGCCCATCAAAGAGCCGCAAGCGTCATCATCATCACCGATTGCCTCCGAACAAGTGTCTGACTTCACCCTAGAACCCCATCGACAAAGCTAGCCTACAAATAGCTGCACAACGGCGACGTATGCCAACAATTGGCCACACACGCCAACAAACAATAGCCCCAACTTTAACGACGATCGCCAGGGAAATAAGCATGGCTTGCATTGTCCGAGTCCCCGCAATAGCCACCGAGTGCCTATCATTGTCACCGCCTGGACACAATCCACCGCAGCTCCAACTCCACAGCAACCAAGCGAACCATGGAAGAGAACATCGGACACACCGGAAAGAGCCGCCTACCATAGCCCGAGCCGCGACCTCAACTCATCTTGACGCCATCATCATTGCTTTTTAGTTGTTATGGTTAAAAAGATAGATGTTTACTTGTTAGTGGTAGTTTAGATTAGTTCGGATGATTTTCTTCATATATCTTAGCTCAAAGTAATTATATAGGGGCCATGCATATAATACGTGTAGCCACACGACATGACCGAGACAATAGATATCCAAATTTGTTTTACAAATACGGTTCAAGATTTTGACACAAATATGGAAATGGAAATGAATATATTCATATTCAAATAAAACTTCATGAGTTAGTTAAGCAATTTTAGCCCCAATATGCCAATTATTGAACATAAACCCTAGTAAATTCTCAAATTTAACTTTTATATGACCAAACTTAGGAATCATTATACATTATAGTAGATTTATTTATAAACATATCATTAGCTGACTTATTATATGTTGCAAGTCGATTATTTCGAATTACACTATTGATTTATTTCTTTTAACTAATATGTTGCTATTATTCGTGTCTGTTCCGAATTGAGCAAAAACAGCAAAAACATCTGATAGGTATCCGTATTCACATTCAGATTTGTTTTGAAAATATGAAAATAGAATGTTCATCCGTTTCAGCCCAGCCGGGCAGAGAGAGGAACTCGCCAGGTACCGAAGAAAGTTCTACCAGTGTTGCAGACCAATTTATTGCAGCTGTAGCATGTACTAAACCACTATCGAAGGAAAGCTTCCTTGGATGATACTGAACACGGTATTACTACCATACCAGCAAGAGCTCTTCAACAGTCCGGATGTCACTTCTTGTTAGTACACCAAAATATAACAGCAAATATAGTAATCTATCATACATTTATCTACACCTTGTTTTACAAACAACTCATTGACCAGCCACGACAAAGACCAAAAACCAAGTATGATTATGGAGCTTCAAAAGGGGGGTGAAACGCTATCGGGCGATGGCGGGGTTAGATAATAGGGAACTCCACCAATCTTCCCGACTTCTACTTCCTGGTTGGCACTCGATCCAACCCCTCGCTGTTGTTGTTGAGCGTTTCTTATGAAGCTTTGCCATCTCCTCCTTGATGCGGGTCGGGCGCTTCGACCTGGATGCTCAGGGTAGTCACAACGCTAGGGCCCTCTGACTGCTGCATTTTATCATCATGACTTAATATTTTACCCTGCATTGATCAGAAAACCACTGGTTACAGTCAGCAGTAAGATTGAGTTATGAAAATAACTTTGCCATCAAGGGCATGGCCAGAGAGGGGTGTGGCATTCACCATCAGCTGTTTATTTTCTGTTTCCATGGTTTTGCAGTCCTTCTTAAGCTGGTCGAGTTCTGATCTGAGCGTGCCGTTCGCTGCGGTCAGCTCACTTACCTTCTGGGCTAGCTCTTCGCATTCTTGCTAGGTAGCATAAGAAGAAATCGAGATCAATTAGTATACTGTTTCAAGGGTGAAATTTTATACCATCAAATAATCTTAAGTTGATTCATTTGCTGGCCTAGGAAATCGATACAGTGTTGTCTTACTTGCCTAAACTGGATATGTTTCGCTGTTCAGCTGAGTTCAGAATGTCAGGTATATTATCCCCAGAAGATAATTTTAGCAACATGCAGGTAATGGCTCATAGGGACACTTGACTAAACATCCCTACTGTGATCAAGTCCAGTTAAAACAAATCAAGTATATTGGGCAGCATTGCCCAAGAAGCAGTAGAAAGTATATTCTAATTAAACTTCTGGAAGCCTGAGATGATCCCAGTTGGCCAAAACTTTTAGTGATTGCATACTTCCCTACAAAGCCAACGCTTAAATTTCTGAAACAATAAAAACTGGGTAATCCTATTTTAGCAATAAAACCGAGAGAAATGCTTCCAAGATGACCAGGCCATCAGGCCAGCGGTGATTGTTTCAGACATTATGTCCAGCATAACCTATCTGGAGCATTCTCATGCGGAGAGATCCTTCTGCGGACCTAACTTAACAGTCAAATGTCCATAATATTGAACGTAAATTTTATACCTATCATTTCTCTACTTCTAGTGCCACACACTCACCATCACCAGGAAATAAACAAGTGCAGGAAAGTACAAAACATTGTGTGAAGTTTTTTTTCCACATTCCCACTTGAGATTGTTCGTCTTTAGAACTGAGTGTACCTGTTTGCGTAATCTTGATCTCCTTGCAGACTCTCTGTTGGATTGTTTCCTTCTCTCCCTCTTCAGTTCCCGTTCATCCTACAAAAACAAAGATAAATCTTGCAGAACATTGCAAAAATTCACTCGCACAGACATCCTGGTGGTCATGAGTGACCAGTAGCTATAGATTCATATTTAATAGCCAATGGTATTCGCAGGCATAAAATTTCTGACTTAGATGCTGCTTCGGTAATATGTACGTATTAGAGATTGATTGCTCGTCACGGCCTCAAGGGTATGGTTGTTATAATCATATAAGATGCAATCTGAAAAACATTTACATGCTATTTGTCACCACATTTTTATAAAAGAGGGCTAAAGTAAAACCGAGTCGCAAGTAAATGCATTATTCATATTTTCCAAAATGAGAGGAAAACTACTGGTCATTCATGACAATTACCAATTTGCCATGCTCTCAAAAATCATAACAGTGCAGAGGCTGGAAGTCTGGAAGCAACAGAGATCTTCCTTTGAAGAAAATAATTCACAAAGGAAAACTATACCATCTGAGACAGCGAAGCGTTACTCTGGGAAGAAGCTGCGGCGTTCACCTCCCCCTGTACTAAGGAGGATGGAGAAGCGCTCAAGGGATCCATCCCAATATTCAAGTTTGGTGCAGCACTGGTGAGTGCCGCCCTCCCAGGTGCCAAAACCAACAGTTTGGATGCAGACCTCTCCTTGTCTTCCAATGGCGGCTCGGTTACAGCATTCTGCACTGTGGTAGCCTGAGATGGCTCACCTGAAAATGCCAACTGTCATTCTCACATACTACCAACATAGACAAACTACTCCCTTACAGCACTCTCTTAGGGTGCAATGGTGCCCGCACAAGGATGGGAACCGACACAATGACACAAATCCAAGCCCACTTCTTCCTTAGTACTAAGTGTAACTGGTCCTGTCATTGTCTTTTCAAACTAACCCATCATACCTTGTATCCAGGAATTATGGTTTGTGATAACTGATAACCCACCTTCTGTATTTGCAGCGCCGGACTTCCTCCTCTTCGCGGATGATGATGAGCCCTGGACAGATTACATAAGCATATGTGAAATAGTGGATCAACCAAAACTAACAATCAAAGATTGCTAGAAAAGCATAATTCAGGCAATGGCAAACGAGGCACCTTCTGATTGGCGCCGGCGTTTCCCTTCTCAGATGACCCCTGGCTCCCGGCATCCCCGCTGTGCAAGCCATATCAGTTGATTTCAGTTCAGTCCACCCGGCCAACAGACAAACAAGAGCACGCACGCACGCATGCGAGCACATGAACCACGCACCTCCCGGAACTGGAATTGATCTCGCCGGAAGGGACACGCCGTGTCTTCCCCGCCCTCTTCCCTTTCCCCGCCGCCGACGCAGACTCGCCGGCCATGTAAGGCACCCCCTGCACAGAGCAGAACGCGGCAGACAATTTCGCACACAGCCGCACAACCACGTACGGTCAGGTACAATTTCGCTAGAAAGTAGAAGAGGGAGGGGAGCTGGGCATTTACCGCGGCCATGGAGGCGTGCGCGTGCGCGTAGTACGCCGCCGCGGGGTGGTGGTACATGGGGAACGGCACCGGCGCGCCGTACGCCGCCCCCGGCCCGGCCGCCACCAGGCCGTGCTGCTGCGTCCCGCCGCGAAAGAGGAAAAAAAATTGATCAGAACTCAAAGCCCCAGCACCAACAAGGCAACAACACCACCCCGCCGCCGCGGGTCTGCGGCTCTAGGAGAGGAGGATCGCGTCGCGTACCTGTGCCTGCGGCGGCAGCGGCCACGCGGCGTAGGGGTGCCCGGCGGCGGAGGCGGCGGCCGCGTAGTACGCGTGCATCGAGGCGGCCCACTCCGCGTGCGCCTGCGCGGGGGTCCCGCCCCCGCCCCCGGCGGCCGGCGGCCGGTCGTCGCCGGACGTCGCGGAGGAGGACGCCATGGCGCGCGCGCGCGCGTGAGGGGTCGATCTGCGGGGCGCTGCGGCCGCTGGGTGGAGTGGCGGGGAGGATACCGCGCGCGGGGGCGAGGGGAGGCGGGGGGCGGTGGCTCGCCGGCTCGCCGCTTGGCTCGGGTACTGGTCCCTTTCTGGTCGCTTCGGGCGGAGCGGTGAGGTGGCCAGAGGGACGACGCGTGAGCGGGGGCGGCGCAGGGTGTCCACGTGTCGGTGGAGGTGGCACGCGGTTGGCGGTGGCCCGGTTCAAGCCCGGTTCAAATTTTCGTCCGACTGCGACGGTTCAAAAGAACTTGGCTTCCAAAATTTGGGCTATCCCGACGCAACGTGCCCGAAGATAAACGGAAAGCTTATGGAACCTTTTTTATTAGCAAAACGCCAAAACCTCTAATTCGTCGTATTTCGAGTACGAATCTCAATGTGTTCGCTTCCATCACCCCTTCTAAGAGAAGGAGGGAATAGTTCACTCAAAGCGAACTGTCGCTAGACATTATTCGCTTGGGGGAGCTCGCCATCGTCAAAAGTATCTTTCCCTCGTGGAGCCTCCTAAAGCATTGTTTCCTCCGAAAACACCACGGAGAGAAAGTTCTTTCTCTATTAGGGTCTAAAATTAATAACTTTGATTTGCGTCAGACTTTTTATATATGATTTGTGTGTGATATTGCTATCTTGGAGTGTTGGCAAGCCAAATAGTTGTCTCTCATCCAAATATGTGCATCGTGTAGTCGTCGTCAATTTTTTTGGCCTCAGCGATTTTTTGGCTCAAAACCGAACAGAGCCATAAGATTCTACAACTAAGTGAACTAATAAACGTGCATATGCAATACATGTAACCTGAAGGGAAATTTTCTCATTGATCTTAGTTAACACACATCTCACATGTATAATATGTCTCGGATCAAAGGCAATCAAATGAATCCATTCATTTAGTCTGATGGTAAAATTGGAATAAAATGAAAATAACACCAGATTCACAAATATATCGCTCAATCCACTACATCTGAGATTTGTTTCCTCCAAGAGAACAATCCTATGCGCCTAGTTACCTAGCTGCGTAAATTGTTACCTTGTTTGATTGATCATGCTAGGAAACTCGAGTCCGATTTCTTATATTTGAGTGGTGCAAGTCCTTTTGAATTCAGTCAGTT
>NC_057807.1:644217311-644234940 GCF_018294505.1 Triticum aestivum
ATGTTCGACCCCCTCTCCTCACCACCATCCAATATGAGTTGTTATAGTTATGAGTATGTACACATCATGTCACCAACACATTCACGCTATCGCATCAGACAGTTAGTTAAAAGATTGATAATCATATGAAAGTAGCATTTTTTCCATATCTTGGTGCTATATATTGAAGCTGAATGGTGCCACTTATGAATCTTGTCAGGTAGACCTTGGGCGAAACAAATAGGAGCATAAGGCAACTTCATTTACAAAGAGAAAAACACAACATGTTTTGCAAAGGTCCATAAAACTAACATCACATCACATGTCTTGATAGCTCTTTGGAACATCAATGTGAACACATGCACATGCATCTAATTAAGAAAATCCTTTGTCGTGAAACTAGCAACATGCTGAGAAAAGGATCTCTATAGAGCCTATGTAATCAGAAAAATCCTTTGTCATGGAAAAACTGGCAACATATTGACAAAAAGGAGCATCGGATTTCATAGCTAGCGGCACCAAGGAGCGAGGCATGTTTGCATACCCAAACGAGCTCCTTCATAACATGTACCCAATCAGGTTGTAGTACAAGTATTTGCACAAAATAGGTAGCATCAAGGTGTAGGCAAACCGTGTGCCTGATACAAGTTACCATGTAAGGTCAACAATATGTGCCTTCTTTTCCGCTAGCAGGACCATCGTACCTTTGTTGTGACTGTGATTTACACCTACAAATGACATCAGAAAGCAACATCATCTAGCAACTGGTTACACAAAGAGTCGGGCGGAAAAGAGGAGAGCTCCCCCTTCCTGATCCTTCTATAACTAGATTCCCTGGAACAATGCGAGAATCATGAGCTAAACATCATCAATAGGTTGGTCAAGATGCATAATATGCAATTATCTTGCATCAAATTTTCATTCATTTCACAATATAAAAAGGCAGATAAGACATTGTGTCACCTTACTATATATCTCAAGGCACCAAACACATCATGGCATATACAACGAGTAACTTGTAAAATTAGCAAGTGCCCAGATAAACAAATGGCAAAGGAGAATAGGGAAAAGGCCATAAACATGTACCATGTTTTTTTTGAGGAACCAACATGAGCTATGCCTTTTCACTTATAAGAAGAAAATTGACCAGTTAATAAGGAAAACCGGCTGAAAACTGATAACATATGATAGTAACCTTTGATACCATATGATAGCACCCTTTTTTATTGCTTTATGGCACAAATGCTTGTTGGTATGCATCACACTTCGCACGACACCGACATGTGCACATGCCATTATCTTGATTCTTTATGATATATTATCATAATCGTAAATCCATTCAACGTTTTATTGTCCTATACAGAAGGAGCATAGAAAGTCACTAATAGCTAAACTGATCCTTCCAACCCTAATTCCCTATTCATGCATCAAAAAGTTTTTTCTGCCCAAGTACACTACCTATTGTCCAGGGATGCCCACAACTATGGAAATGACATACTTTGTTTGATATAGATAGTTAGTAGTATACCATAGGTAAAAACACATATGCATTTTGGGGCTCCAGATAAATGTAAGAAGCATGGGCATTGTTGCTGACTGTAAATCAAAAAATATATAAAAAAATCCCAAGTGCTAATGAAAGTTGGCACTATTGCCTAGATTTATCAACAATTTGATGGTTGAACATCAATACTTTGCAGACTGCAGCCTCGACAAATAATACTTGTGAATTTTTAGCGTGGGCTACTATGGAGCAACATTTTTTTACAACAACAAATATACATACTGAAGGGGAACGCAAATGGCTCACTATAAATAACTATCAAAATGAAAAAATAAGTGTTGGTGTAATTGAGAATGAAATTGCATCGGTTTGTTCTGCAGGTATTGTTCAGACACAAATGTTTTGGATGCAACATTAGTACATTGGTCATGTGATGGACGTTAGGCAAAGCAAGACAATGTCGATATTGCCAAATCATCACAAGAGATGCTGAAAATCAAAAGCAACCAAGTTATGTTATAGATTTTGCTACAAGGAATCAATAAATTACCTAAATTATAGTGCCAACAAGTGGTGTCTCAAATAAAGAACTGCCTCACATAAAAAAGTATAGATCATGTGCTTGCGGAAGTTCACAAACCAAATCCCTTGTATCTTGAACATGAAGGGGGGAGGGGTCTGTGACGATGCCATAGACCTAGGGTAGGGTCATAGGCCTGACCTATACGCCCTAACCAAGGTCACTACCCTAGAAGCAAGGACATTCAAAGCACAACAGGAAGAATCAATTGAAAACCGTCGAGTGCAATCCACTCGACCAGCCACCTCACTCGGATACCCCCAGTTTCACTCGACTTGGATGGGGTCATTCGACCATACAGGAAACCACTCGGAGTACAGAAGACTTAGAGTCACTCAGGATGGCAATGGTCAGGCGTTCACTTCGTAGTCTTAAAGATCATTGATGGCACTTTATAGCTGGCGTTACCAGTAACGCCCTACCTTAATGTACATTGAACCCTCGTAACCGAGGACAGCCGGGGTCCTGGCGTACTCTATATAAGCCATCCCCCTCCTCTGGGACAAGGGTTCACACCTTTTGTAACACACACCTATATTCCAGTCGATCGCCTCAAGGCACCGAGACGTAGGGCTTTTACCTCCTCCGAGAGTGTAAGTGCATCTAGTGCCCCTTAGTGATTTTGGTGTATTGAAGACTTATAGGTTAAGGGACTAATGCGTTTGTGAGTGTACACAGGTTTATAAGTCTATGAAGAGTTTGATATTTACAGTGAAAGTCGACCCCTAAAAATGAATATCTTCGACTGAAGAATCAATTGAAAACCGTCGAGTGCAATCCACTCGACCAGCCACCTCACTCGGATACCCCCAGTTTCACTCGACTTGGATGGGGTCATTCGACCATACAGGAAACCACTCGGAGTACAGAAGACTTAGAGTCACTCAGGATGGCAATGGTCAGGCGTTCACTTCGTAGTCTTAAAGATCATTGATGGCACTTTATAGCTGGCGTTACCAGTAACGCCCTACCTTAATGTACATTGAACCCTCGTAACCGAGGACAGCCGGGGTCCTGGCGTACTCTATATAAGCCATCCCCCTCCTCTGGGACAAGGGTTCACACCTTTTGTAACACACACCTATATTCCAGTCGATCGCCTCAAGGCACCGAGACGTAGGGCTTTTACCTCCTCCGAGAGTGTAAGTGCATCTAGTGCCCCTTAGTGATTTTGGTGTATTGAAGACTTATAGGTTAAGGGACTAATGCGTTTGTGAGTGTACACAGGTTTATAAGTCTATGAAGAGTTTGATATTTACAGTGAAAGTCGACCCCTAAAAATGAATATCTTCGACTGAAGATTTTGGTATTCCTGGAGACTTTGAAAGTGAAGAAATTGGTGTATCCGTGAAGACTTGATATTCATGCGAGGAATATGAAGCTTGAAGACTTTCGTTTTCATAGTTTTGTTTTTCTCTTTCTTGAGTCATAGGAAACACCGTACTGTTAAAGGGGGTCGAGGAAATACTAAGGAAAAATTTCCAAGTGATGCTCAACTCAAAATCCTACACCTACCAATCCCTTCGAGTGAAGCCTTTGGAAATCTCATACAGTTCAGTCAATTTCTTCAGTGACAGAGACGAAGTTCTTCTGGTCACTGAGGAATTTGTTCTGACTGAGGAGTTAGGAATTCGCCAGTGCGGATTGCCTACACAGTGAGGAACATGATAGCCCTGAGGAATTTGAGAGTCAAATTTCCGACCGTTGTTGTGTTGCGCGCCAGCTGTCCCAAAATATCTTATCCACCTAACGGTCATATCAGACAAGGGCATTTATGTCTTATCATGTCGGGCTGCTCCCTAGGCTATAAATAGCCGCCCCCTACAACCACTAGCCGGTTGGCTGCTCTGAGAGAAACCGACACTTGTCATTTGAGAGCAACCCATCCTCCGAGGACTTTGAGCGAAAATCATCAAGTGAGGAAAAACCCAACCCAAACACCTACAAACCCAAAGTGATTGAGCATCACTGAAGAGATTGATCCTGCGTGGATCCGACGCTTGTTACCTTTGAAGACTGTGCTTCTTCCAGACGGTTAGGCGTCATGGTCTAGAGCATCCAAGAGGAATTGTGGATCGCCGAGTGACCGAGTCTGTGAAGGTTTGGAAGTCGCCTGAAGACTTACCACAAGTGATTGAACGAGGTATGTGTGACCTTAGTTCAAGGAGAATACGGTGAGGACTTGGTGTCCTGAGCTGCGTGCTCAGCGACTGTGTGTCCTCGAGTTTAAATACTCAGCCGCTCCAACCAGACGTACAACTGAGACAACAGTTGGAAATGGTCTACCAAATCATTGTCTTCACCAACCTTACTGGTTCTATTTCCTCAACTCTTTCATTTCCTCATTACTGTGTTGAGTGATTGTTCATATCTGCGTTTGAAGACTTTGACTGAAGACTTTCTCAATTTCCTTAGTTTAATTTCTTCAGTCTGTTTGTCTTCATCTTGTCTTATCCTGTGATTACGCTTTCTGTACTCTGTGCTTGTCTTCATTTCATCATGATGACTATGTCTGTATCCTGTTATGCTTACTTCTGAGTACTTATTCCACTGCAAGTAGTTCTTCGCTAAGTAATTTCCTCACCGGCAAATTCCTCAGTGAAGAATTCATAAAAATCGCCTATTCACCCCCCCTCTAGTCGATATAATGCACTTTCAATTGGTATCAGAGCGAGGTACTCTCTTGTTCTGTGTGATTTTGGTTTAACCACCTGGAGTTTTAGTTATGTCGACTGCAGGATTGAGGAACGTTTCCTGCCCCATCTTTGACGGTCATGAGTATCCTCGGTGGAAGGCCATGATGAAAAAGCGACTCATGGCTATGGACAGCGAACTGTGGACCGTCACCGAGATCGGTCTTACCGATCTATGCAAGATGGCTGAGGCTGATGACATTCAGAAGTATACTCTACTTAACCTCAGAGCGAAGGATGTCATCTGCTCAAGTCTGTCCCGAAATCAGTTCAGGAACGTCATGCATCTCAATCACGCGAAGCTAATCTGGGACCGTCTCTCTAAGGTCTATGATGGACATCTTACTCGTCATGATCCTTGGTTTGAGGATTACAAGGAATCTCTCAAAGAGATGACATTCGAACCAGAATCATCATCGTCCAACCCCTGCCTTATGGCAAACAGTGCTAAGGTAACCGAATGCTACCTATCCGAGTCTAGTGATGATGAATCTGGCGATGAATTTGGACCTAGCTATGTTAAACTTGCTTCCCTTGCCACTAAACAACAAAGAGCTTTGGAAAAAGTTCAATACATGCTAAATAAGAGCGATGATATGTTGGGTGAAGAAATGGATCAGTCAAAAGCCTTGGCTGAAAGTCTTCAGGGACTCCATTCCAAGTTTTACGACCTTCAAGGTCATCATAACACTCTCTTATCTGATCACGAGAAGCTTTCTCTTGAAATTATTCAAAGAAAGCAAGATCTTGAGAAGCTAAGAGTGAGTTATGAAGATCTTCAGAAGGAGCGTGATTCATTACTTGCTCAACAAATCAGCGCTTCTGAGGAAGAATTTGTTCCTCCATGCTTAAAGTGCATTGAACGTGAATCTGCTAATTCTTCACCTGAATGTTCAAATGCTTCAAATGTTACAAATTCTTCACCTACCTCTGCTATCACTAATTCCTCATCTGAGGACATTGCTAGTATCATTGACGATGCAGGGCTGAAGGAATTGTACACGACAGGCATGTACAAAAGCCTCAAAGGGCATCAGATTCTTTGTGATGCGCTCAAAAAGCAGATCCTCAACAGAAATCCTAGGAAAGAGGGTATTGCCTTTGAGAGGAAACTCAATGCTGATGGAACATATTGGAAGCCTGAGCAGTACCCCAAAACCTCATGGGTTGCTGCAAAGGGACCTCCAGTTGATCCATCCAACTTATCTGGCTTTACATGTGAATCTCCTCATTCTTCTGATGAGTCATTTGACTCCAACTATAAACTGTTCAAAAATCAGAATGGTGAAGTATTTGGTAGATATGTTGGGACTAACTGCAGGAACGGTTCCCCTATGAAGAAAATCTGGGTTCCCAAAAGTTATGTTGAAAGTCTTCAGGTGAATGTCCTCATGACACCACCTGTGAAGAATAGGAACCCCAGATCAAACTCTGCATATGGACCAAATTCTTCATATGGATCCAAGTCCTCATACGGACCAAATTCTTCAAATGGATCAAAGTCCTCATATGATCATCATCGTGCTAATCCTTCTGTTTCGCAGGGTAGAGCTAAGGGCTATGAATATGCGCATTATTCTTCAAATCATTATGTTCATAAGTCCTCGAAGAATTTCTCTGCTTATTCATATGCTTATCCTACCCCCTCTAATGTGAAACAAAGTGGACTAGCTTCTATGCCACCTTTCTCATATGGCGCTCGCAGAGTGATGAATTCTTTGCCACCCCTTCAGATGTGGGTGGTGAAGAAAAAGAACTAATTTCTTCTGCAGGGTCAGGTCTCCAGATGTGCTTTAACGTCTGATGAATTTGCTGGGGGCCTGACAAAAATGCCTAAAAGGACACAGGCGAATCATGATGAAATGAACTTTCATTTCACACGTCCTCACACTGCTTATCTATGCTATTGCTTAATGAAATTGAACTGATGAATTTGACGTCATATTCTTCACTAATGAAGTATATGAGTTTGTAAGATGCACTAATTCATCTGCAGGATGATCACCCCAAAGCAAACGAGTGGGTCCTTGATAGTGGATGTACAAATCACATGACTGGTGACAAGAATCTATTGATGGATGCTCCTTTATCACCGTCGCATCTGAAGCATATCATCTTCGCTGACAAAGGCAAAAGTCAGGTATTGGGTCTAGGTAAGGTTGCGATCTCAAAGGATCGACACATGGACAAAGTCATGCTTGTCGAGTCCTTAGGATACAACCTCATGTCTGTCTCAATGCTTTGTGATGTTGATATGGTTGTTGTCTTTGGCAAGTATCATTGTGTTGTGATCATGGAAGCTGACCATTCCAAAGTCTTCGAAGGCTTTAGGAGAGGAGATCTGTATATTGTTGGTTTCTCTACAGGACCACAACCAGCCGTGTGCTTACTTGCAAAAGCTTCAGAAGGCTGGCTATGGCATCGACGACTTGGTCACGCTGGCATGAGGAATCTGAACACGCTTGCGAAGAAGAAGCATGTCATTGGCATTGAGAATGTCAAATTCCTCAAGGATTACTTATGCGGAGCTTGTGAAGCTGGAAAGATGACTAAGGCCAAGCATCCAGCGAAGACTATCATGACCACCAATCGACCATTTGAATTGCTTCACATGGATCTCTTTGGTCCTAATCATTATTCTACTATTTCAAATGATGCATCTCTATATGGCTTTGTTATTGTTGATGACTATTCTTGTTACACATGGGTACACATTATCACTTACAAACATGAAGTGCAGGAAATCTTCAAACGATTTTCCTCGAGGGCTTCAACCAACTTTGGTGTCAAGATCAAGCACATCAGAACTGACAATGGGACCGAGTTCAAGAATCCGGTCTTGATGGCTATCTTGATGAACTTGGTATTACTCATGAGTTATCTGCTCCTTATACTCCTCAGCAGAATGGTGTCGTGGAGCGCAAGAACAGAACCCTCTCTGAAATGGCTCGTACTATGCTTGATGAATACAAGACGCCTCGTCGTTTTTGGATTGAGGCAATTGATACTGCGTGCCACGTCATCAATCGGGTATATCTTCACAAATTCTTCAAGAAGACTGCCTATGAACTCCTCACTGACAAGAAACCCAATGTGAGTTATTTCAAAGTCTTCGATGCTAAATGTTGGATTAGAGATCCTCATCACAATTATAAATTTGCACCGAAAGCACATGAAGGTTTTATGCTTGGTTACGGAAAGGACTCGCACACCTATAGAGTCTTCAACAACGTTCTTCACAAGGTTGTTGAAACTGTAGATGTGCGGTTCGATGAAACTAATGGCTCGCAAAGAGAGCACCTACCTTCTGTGATAGATGAACCAACACCTGAGGATTCTATCAAGTTCAAGGCTACTGAGGATGTCATTCCTACCGAAGAATCAACTGAAGAATTCATTTTAGAACATGAAGAAAATCGAGCTGATGCACCTGATGAACATGCTGAAGAAAATGGTGCTGAAGAAAATGTTGATCAAATTCCTCGACGACAACCAACTCATCCTCGCATTGCAAAAGAAGTGCAAGTGGAAAAGATCATCGATGACATTCGAGCACCAGGTCCTCTCACATGCTCAAAAGCTTCACATTTATCTAACTTTTGTGGGCACTATGCTTTTGTCTCCATCACAGAGCCCACTAAGGTAGATGAAGCATTTCTGGAGCTTGAGTGGATTCAGGCCATGCAAGAAGAATTACATCAGTTCGAGCTCAACAATGTCTGGGAACTGGTCAAACGTCCAGATCCTCGCAAGCATAATATCATTGGCACAAAGTGGATCTACCGCAACAAGCAAGATGAAAATGGCCTTGTGGTGAGGAATAAGGCACGACTTGTAGCTTAAGGCTACACACAGGTTGAAGGAATTGATTTCGATGAAACTTTTGCACCTGTTGCTAGACTTGAGGCTATTCGCATATTACTTGCTTATGCTAACCATCATAATATCACTTTATATCAAATGGATGTGAAAAGTGCATTCCTCAATGGTAAGCTTGTGGAAGAAGTATATGTTGCTCAACCCCCAGGTTTTGAAGATCCAAAGAATCCTGACAAAGTCTTTAGACTCAACAAGGCCCTCTATGGCCTCAAGCAGGCCCCTCGGGCATGGTATGATACTTTGAAGGAATTCTTTGTGAAGAATGGCTTCACACCCGGTTCACTCGACCCTACTCTCTTTACTAAATATTATGATGGTGAACTGTTTGTGTGCCAAATATACGTTGATGATATTATCTTTGGCTGTACTGACCAACGTTATTGTGATGAATTTGCCTATATGATGAGTGAAGAATATCAAATGTCTATGATGGGAGAGTTGAAATTCTTCTTAGGTCTTCAAATTCGTCAACAACACAATGGCATATTCATATCTCAGGAGAAATACCAATTCGGCATGCAAGATTGCAAAGGCGTCAAAATTCCTATGCCCACAAATGGCCATCTATGCACTGATGAAAATGGTATTGACTTCGATCACAAGGTATACCGCTCCATGATTGGTTCTTTATTGTACTTATGTGCATCTAGGCCAGATATAATGCTTAGTGTTTGCATGTGTGCCCGATTTCAAGCTGCACCGAAGGAATCACACCATAAGGCTGTGAAGCATATTCTTCGATATCTAGCTCACACACCAACACTAGGATTATGGTACCCCAAGGGCTCTACTTTTGATCTCATTGGATATTCTGACTCTGACTATGCCGGTGATCGTGTGGACCACAAGTCAACATCTGGTACTTGTCATTTCCTCGGACGATCTTTGGTCTGTTGGTCCTCGAAGAAACAGAACCGCGTATCACTGTCTACTGCAGAAGCTGAGTACATTGCTGCTGGTTCTTGCTGTGCTCAACTGCTATGGATGAAGCAAACCCTCAAGGACTATAGCGTCAACGTGAAGAATGTGCCTCTCCTCTGTGATAATGAGAGTGCCATCAAGATTGCTCACAACCCAGTTCAGCACTCGAAGACAAAGCACATTCAGATTCGTCATCATTTTCTTCATGATCATGTGTTGAAGGGCGACATCTCCATCGAGCACGTGAAGACTGAAGAACAGCTGGCTGATATCTTCACAAAGCCCTTGGATGAGAAGAGATTTAGCAAGTTGCGTGTGAGCTAAATATCCTAGAATCTTCGAATGTTCTTTGAAAAAGGACACTCATCCTGACACTTATGCAAAATTGATGACTTAGATGTGCAACACATGAAGAAACGTTTTTCTTCAATCAATGAAGAATAACACTCTAAGTGTGAAGAAATTAATGAAGAATTTGATTCTGAGAACCCTACGACAATTGTACGCGGTGTCTGAAATCATCATTCTTATACGGTGGGTCACGCCACCACCAAAGTTGAAAATCTTCATTTTTGAAATTCCTCAGTTTTCGAAATTCTTCAGTTTTTCAAATACTTCAACTTTGCAAAATCTTCACTATTCCCGTCGTTTTTCTTCATTTGGCTATATATATATATATATATATATATATATATATGGGTTTATGTTCTCTACAGCATTCACTTATGGGTATTTCTTCAAGTTGCATTTTCTGCTAAGTGAATGTGATCGGACCCTTCCCCCTCTATGTTATACTCAACCCAATCTGTTCACAAATTCTTCATGTGCGTTCTATTTGAAACTCGTTCAAAATCTTCACTATGTCCTCGTCAGCTGAAGAATTTGCGAACGGAACTTAAAGCTTATCTTATCCAAAATTTCGGTTTTACCGCTCAAACTGTCACGTATCCCACGATAAGACTTATCTATTCACCCACGATCTAACACGATCTCCACTTCTCAGTACGTGGGTGACACATGTCATGCGGACGAGAAGGGTCAGGGGCACGTTCGTCCTAAATCTTCGGGCGAACAGTTTTAACTGCGACTATAAATACCCCCTCTCCCCTTCCTCACTTCCTTTACTCCGCTCGTACGCTCTCTCTCTCGCTCGAGCTTCTCAAACCCTAGAGCCGCCGCTACTCCATCATCGCCGGTGAGGAAGAGCTTCACTGCCTCGACCTTGTCGCCGTCGTACTCGCGCCAGCTGCGGAAATCTTCACTCCGCCGCCGCCGTAGCTGTCTTCCTCCGCCGAGTTAGGGCGTGGAAGATCTACACCAACGAACTTCACTATTCTACTTCACAGTTCGTCGTGTTCTTCATCAAGGGTAATTAAAAGTTACTTTTACTGCCCTCTTTGATTCAGTTTTTCACAACAAAATCTTCAAAGGTGTTTTATTCTTCAAATCCTCACACACAAAACACCTCACTAGTCATCTGTTCTTGATTCGTTTCTCTAAGCATCATTTTTCTTCAAGATTCCTCAATTGTGTGGATCCTCAATCTATACAACTCTGGAACCTAAGACAAAGAACGCTTAGTGAAATTCTTCAAGGCTCATCTGGTCAAATTCCTCAAACTTGTTCTTTTTGAAAAACCTTCTGAGAACGCATATGACCTCTCCAAATTCCTCGCAACTATACTCTGTTCACAGGTACTCATGTCCGCTGCTGAATCCCTAGGTTCTCATCAACTTAACTCATTTGCAGCGTTCCTCGAAGAAAAGTTGCATACTTCTTCAGAAAATTCGATTGTTCAAATTCCTCATCTAAAGAATATGGCAGATGGTAAGAAACCGCAGAAAGGAGGAAAGAAGCCTGAGGTCATGACTGCTTTTGAAATACCTGAGAAAATCTATGCCGACTATTGCACACTTGATGAGGCTAAGTACGGAAAGGAAAATAAAAACCAGCACAAGGTGCGCATACAGAAGATTGAAAGGAGATGGGCAAGAGAATGGAGGGAGTACAGATATGTAACTCCGAAGTATATGAAGAAATTCGCACTAAATCCTCCATGCCCAAGAGCTCCATTGGCACCTGGCCAAGAAGCTGACCCCACCAGCATCAAGCGTGGTGAGGACTTTCTTGAAGAATGGGCCAAGCGCCAAGCCAAGTTGGCGAGACAAGCCAAAGAAGCAATGAGGAAATTCAATAAAGACTCTGCTGCTGCTGCTGCCATTGAGGCCTCTGCCAGGCCAAGAAAATCAATGGCAAAGAAGCCCGCTCACAAGCCAAGTGCTTCACCAACTATGCCCTCACGGCCAAGTTTCTCAGCAATGCCCTCACGGCCAGAATCTTCAAAGCCCTCACGGCCAGATTCTTCAAAGCCCTCACGGCCAGTTCCTCATGCTGCTCCTGCTCCTCCAAAGTCCTCTGCTCCTCCTCCAAAGTCCTCAGCTACTCCGGCAAAGTCCTCAACACCTGTACATCTGGCCACGTGCCAAAGGACTATAGGCATCTCTATTGCCTCTGGTGCCTCGGCGAGTTCCTCGGCTCCACCAAAATCTTCATCAGGCCCCACTCTGCTGAAGACAAAGGCAACGGCTGGTCGAGGTCCTCGGCCAAGTCCGAAGAAGAAACAGGTTGCCTTCCAAGTGCCATCTGACGATGAAGCTGATGATGATGAACTTGCAGAAATCATCAGAGACAGGCAAGAAAGGGCCGCTAGAGCCAAAGGCACAAATGTGCCACTGCTTTTGGATCCAAGGGCGATCCTCGATTACATTGACACTACTAGAAAAAGGGATATAGATGAGATTGACACTAATGGCGCACCAGACAGGCGGTGCACCATTAGTATATACTAATGGCGCACCACCTTCTGGTACGCCATTAGTGTTGAAACTACTAATGGCGCACCTGGCCCAAGGTGCGCCATTAGTATCAAATTTTTTTTGAACTAGTGCGCCTGTCCAAACATACTAATGGCGCATCCAGACGAAGTGCGCCATTACTAGTTGTAACTAGTAATGGCGCACCTGTCGGAAAGTGCGCCACTAATGTTGTTTTTTTATTATATTTTTTATTCCTTTTTTTGCAAAACTACTAATGGCGCACTTTTCCATCGTGCGCCATTACTAGTTTAAACTAGTAATGGCGCACTCTGGAGCAGTGCGCCATTACTATGTTTTTTTTGCAAAACTACTAATGGCGCACCACCAGAAGGTGCGCCATTAGTAACCTGGATTACTAATGGCGCATTTATGGTTGGTGCGCCATTAGTAAGTGGGCAGCAACAAGATATTTTGGACAGCCTCTCCTACCCACACTCACTTCCCCCCACTTCATTCTCTCCACCGCCTCCTCCTTGTCTCGGGTGCCTCCTCTTTTTCACCTCATTTCCATCATAGATTCATTCAAATCAAGTGGTTAAATTACCTTGTTTTGATAGGTAAGTAAGGGGGGAAGCTATATTTATGTTGTTCTCCCTACAACAATGTGCACATGCACTTTTTATGGCCTAGCTAGATCTATGTATGTTTGTGGTGTTGCATATGTTTGTGGTGTTGCATATGTGTTTGTGTTTGGAGGTGTACCGGTATTTGAAATGCGATAGTTGCCAATATTTTGCCGGAATGTTGATTCATTTCTGTTTCGGCGAGAATTTTGGCATTAAGCATTCTTTTTGGTCCTATTTTTAGGGAAAGTCATGCCAAAATTTTTCTTGGTTCTAAAATATCGTTTTGCTCTACCCCGCAGGCGACCATGGTCCGCACGATGACCTAAGGCATCATGAATAGGTTTTTGAGGTCCGTGAAGGCCGAGATGCTTCAAAAGAACGAGACGGAGATAAGATATCTGTGTCGAAGATGCAAGCTGAAGAGCCTTATTGCGGACCCGGATTCCGGGCAGGTGCGGGACTACCTGCTCTTGAGTGCTTTCATGGATGGCTATCGGTGGCAAGGTGATGAAGATGACTACGAAGTCGTCCATGGGGCCGGGCAAGAAATGAGGAAGGGCAGCAAGGCAACCACCGCGACTCGGGCGGGCGAGAAGACGAAGAATCCCCAGGAGATGATCACGACGGTGATGCTGTACACAGTCATCATGTAGAAGATGGAGGACATGATGATGAGGAAGATGCCGGAGCAGACGACGGGCATGATCATGAAGATGATGATGCCGGCAAAGCAGACGACGCTGGACCATCGATGGGCTGGGAGCAGGACCCTCATATTCAAGAGCTGCTTCTCAAGCAGACGGATAACGCAAGAGCTGCCGCCCGAGAGAAAGCCAAGATGGATCAACTTGAGTTAGACGCGGTTACTCCATTGTATGAAGGATGCAGGCCCGAGGATACCCGCCTGAAAGTAACGCTCATGGCTCTGGAGATGAAGGTAAAACACAAAATGACCGACGCATGCTTCGACGAGAACATGTCATTCTGGCACGAACGTCTTCCCAAGGGGAACAAGTGCCCGACCAGTTTGGAGGAGGCGAAGAAAATCGTGTGTCCTCTCGATTTACCGCACGTGAAATACCATGTGTGCATGAACAATTGCATCATTTATCGGGACGAGCACGCGGAGTCTATGTCGTGGTTCTAAGCCTGACAGTAGAGTGGGGGGTAGGTATGGAGAGGCAAGGTCCTAGCTATGGAGAGGTTGTAAGCACAAAGGATGTACGAGTTCAGGCCCTTCTCGGAAGAAGTAACAGCCCTACGTCTCGGAGCCCGGAGGCGGTCGAGTGGATTATGAATGTATGGATTACAAGGTGCCGAACCCTTCTGCCTGTGGAGGGGGGTGGCTTATATAGAGTGCGCCAGGACCCCAGCCAGCCCACGTAGGAGAGGGTTTAAGGTGAGTTAAGTCTGGGGCGTTACTGGTAACGCCCCACATAAAGTGCCTTTACTATCATAAAGTCTACTTAATTACAGGCCGTTGCGGTGCAGAGTGCCTCTTGACCTCCTGGTGGTCGAGTGAGTCTTCGTGGTCGAGTCCTTCAGGCCAGTCGAGTGAATCCTCGTTGGTCGACTGGAAGGCGACCTCTTCTAGGGATGTCCTAGGGTAAGTTACTTGGAACAGGTCCATGACCCTACCCTAGGTACATAACCCCATCATTAGCCCCCGAATGGATTGAGGCTTCGAGTGAAGAAGGAGTTGATGTCGTTTCCGATTAACCTTTGCGCTCTAGTTGTGCGCTGTTCTGGATAAAAGAATCTCTTCGTTGACAGGGAGCAATTTGTCTTCGGTCGACTCGATCCATTCTATTTTTGCGTCGAGTGATCTTTCGAGCTTCGACGATCTCCGAGCGACGGATCGCCGGAAACACCGCGTCTGACAGACTGATTTGTTGCTCGCGGATTCCGCGGGGTGCGAAATTTGGGGGCGCGCGCGAAGCGGGGCAGACCGCGGCGTTCGGATGGGACGGGGCATAGCCGCCTCGATCTCTGTGCCGCCTTTTTCGCCACGTATCCAGTCCTCATAACTGCTCCCAGATATGATTAGATCGACCGGGCCCACATGTCAGCCACTCGGAAGGGACCTTATAAACGTGCCCGGCGAGGATTTCTGTGCTGCGCCTCAGCATTCTCCCTCTCTCCCTCTGCTTCCTTCCTCCCTGCTCAGCGTGCCCGCTCTCGCCCCCGCACCGCTTCCCTTCGTGCATCTCACCGGCGACCATGGCCAAGGAGAAGACGGCGGCGCTGGAGCGTGCCAAGAAGGCGTCAGCATCGGAGAGGGCGAAGGGGAGATCCACCAGCCGCAGAGGGTCCTCGTCCAGATCCCGCCTGCCGAAAGGCTGGGTCCAAGGAGACTGGATCCAGTCGACCATCACGGAGACGGACCTCCTCGACATGGCCAACGAGGGCTTGATCCCTCACGGAGCTGCGAGGTTGCCGGGGAAGGAGTGGCAGCCACAGCCAGAAGAGGGTGAGTGTGTGCTTCTGGCCACTCATGTTGATCGTGGGTTTTCCTTGCCGCCAAGCATTTTCTTCCGTGGCTTCTTGAATTTCTTTGGAGCGCAGCTCCACCACTTTACCCCAAACTCCATTGCCTATCTTGCTGCATTCGTGTCCATGTGTGAGGGTTTCTTGGGCTGTCGACCGCACTGGGGTTTGTTCAAACGTATCTTCACGTGTCGCTCTCAGACCGTGAAGAAGGCGAGCCCAGGTGATGAGAAGACCCGAGTCGTCCAAATGTGTGGGGGCCTGGGGATACAGGTGAGGAACAATAGCACCTTCCCGCCCATGTCCTTTCCCGAGTCCGTCAGAGGCTGGCAGTCGACTTGGTTCTACTGTCAGGTCCAGTCGACGCCAGGGCAGTCGAGTGGACTCCCTCCGTTTACCATGGACCGAGTGAACAAGCCCTCCCCTCTGAAGCTGATTCCGGAGGAGAAAGCCGACGTGAAGATGTTGATGGAGCGCGTGGTGCAGTTGGTCCGGGAGGGGGTGACGGGCATGGATCTTCTGGAGGTCTTCCTCAGGCGTCGCATCCAACCCCTTCAATTCCGGAGCCACTGCATGTGGTTGTACTGTGGGCCCGAAGACGAGACTAGAGTCCATCCAGAAGAAGTCGACGATGCCACTTTGGAAAGATGGATGGTAGCCGTTACCGGAAACAGGGACAACCCGCGCGGAGCCAGAAGGATTCCTCCACTCGACCACAACAGCGACCCAAACAAGGTACACTTGCTCTGCTTTCCATTGTGTCCTTGTCGTATTCATTTCTGCTAACCCTGTCGACTGGTCGACTGATCCTTGTTTGGGCATCTGCTAGGCCTTCACCGAGTTGTACTCGATGCCCAATGGGGCACAAGCTTCGACTGAGGAAGGCGAGGCGAGCGGGGGCGAGGCGAGTGGGGGCGAGAGCCAGGAAGAGGAGGAATGGGACTCGGATGCTGCAGGGGATGATGACGACGATGATGATGATGAAGGTGATGAAGATGACATCGAGGACGAGGAAGAAGAGGAGGAGGAGGTCGTTCCACCGCGCTCAGAAAGGCGGTCGAAGCTTGTCCACGACCCTTCGACCGAACGTGGTAAGGGGGTTGCGACCGCCACTCAGTCGACCAAGCGCCCTCGGACCACCTCTCCGGCGCCGACTGAAAAGGCGCCGAAGCAGCCCAGGGCGGCCTCATCGAAGCCGACCAAGCTCCTGCCGAAGATGAAGGTGTCCATCCCCACCATATCAGGGTAATTGTGTTGCTCATATTTTCTTATTCTGTGCGAACTTTATCTCTGGTCGACGCTGAGGTTAGTCGACTGATCCTTTGGAGTTGCAGTGCTGCTACTTCTGAGACCTCGGCCCGGGCCGATGACCACGAGATGGAGGATGCAGCAACTTCGAATCCAGGTACTGTGTTCTTAATACCATTCTTAGTCGACTGACTCGCGATCTCTGATCCTGGTCCTTCTCCGCAGCTCCACCCAACACTGTTATCGATCTTCCTGATGATGATGAGGATGAAGAGCCGCTGAAGCACAGGAGGAGTCGGAAAGCGTCCGCCAGTAAGGTGCCTCAGGATGTGCCGGCGCCTGAAATTCTGACTGTGGAGGAAGAGAACACCACTCGACACACGGTGACCTTCGCGAATCCACTGACGAGTGCTCAGCAGCCTTCCCTCTTCATGACGCACCACGTCCCGGAGGACCAAGCTGGCGCAGCGAAGGAGGCGATACGCCAGGCGGGACTCATGATGGAGTAGCTGAAGACCATCCGGGACGCGAGCCAGGCAGCTTATGACGCCAGTTCTGCCCTCCAAAGCAATGTCCAGGTCAGTCGACCGCTGTTTGTTCTGTTGGATATGCTACCAAAAACTTTTCTTTTCCGGAATTTATATTAGTCACCCACTGGGTGTGTCGAATAAACTCCGTGTTAGCGGGGGCACGCTGAGTGCACCCGCTGGGTGTAGTCCCCAAGGCTAAGGTCGACTGCTGGCAGTCGGCCTTAGGCTTTATGATGTCAATCTTTCTGTCAGTCGACTGGTCGACTGGATTTCGCAAACCGGTGGGGGCACGCTGAGTGCACCCACTGGGTGTAGTCCCCAAGGCTAAGGTCGACTGCTGGCAGTCGGCCTTAGGCTTTATGATGT
>NC_057807.1:644235497-644237235 GCF_018294505.1 Triticum aestivum
TTTCACTCGGAAGTGAATTATTTTTGACATTTAGTCGATTGGTTCTTCGCAGAACTCTTGTGATCTTGTGGCTCGCTACTCAGAGCTGGAACAGAAGCATACTCAAGTCGAGCTGAGCTTGAAGCTGGTTCAAGAGAAGCTGACAAAGGCAAAGGAGGAGACCGAAGGTATGTTTGGTGAGACCCTGACGACTGCTTTTCCCCTTGCTTGTTTCAGCATCTGATCTTGCTGTGGCTTGCAGGTAAGGTAAGGGAGGCCCAGCAGAAGAAAGACCTTGAGCTAGCTGAGAAGATCAAGCTTGCTGACGAGAAGTTAGCTTCAGTCACCAAGCTCGAACAAGACAATACCAATCTGAAAACTGCTCTTGGGATTGCCAACAAGGAGGTCAGTCGACTGAGAACTGACAAAGCTGCCTTGACCGACCAAGTCAGCAAATTGACTGAGAAGAAAACTGAACTGGAGGCCTTCCTGAGTGGCCTTGCCAAGAAGCTGTTTCTTATGCTTGAAGGTAAACCTCCATGTCTGGCAAATATTTCCAATTGTGGCTTTTTCCATTCGACTATCCCCTTGACTTAGTGATCACTCTTGCAGAATTTTGTCAAAACTTCGAAGAGGAAACCAGCCGACTGGAGCCAAACCTTGACCCCGTCAATTCTCCGGTGAACGACGAAGTTGCCATGGATGTTTTCCGACTGGAATCTCGTGTTGCAGCTGTCGTGGACTATCTCGCAAGGCTGAAGGTCGCCACATCTCGCATCGACTCGACGCTCTGGCCTGAGGAGACACTTCAGAATGACCTTGAGTCGCTGATGGCCCGCTTGAACACGATCCCTGGTCGAGTGCAGGAGTGGAAGAAGTCCTCGGCTCGGTGTGGTGCAGATGTCGCTCTGTGTCTGGCCCGAGTCCACTGCAAAGATGCACGAGAGGAGAAGCTGGCGGCCCTTCGGGTGGCCAATACCAAGAAGCACGACTTCAGGTCCTTTATGGAGACTTTTCTTGCAGCTGCCACTCGGATTGCCGACGGAATTGACCTTGATGAATTTGTTGCACCTTCCAGCCCTCCTCAGGAGGGGTAAAAAACTTCTTCCGGCTCGACTCTTTAAATTTGCCTCGGTATGCCGAGTGGAATTGTAACCGACAAACTTTAACAGGCTTGACGCCTGAGCACTTTCGGTTCCTTTAGATATCGATTCGAACTTGAATTTGGCGCTTGAATATGATTGCCTTCGGCTCAAAATGTCTTTTGCAGGTTCAAAGCAAGGTGCCTGTGCTTAGGCGAGCGTTTGGACTGCAGCTAAGCCTCCGAGTGAGAGGGTCGCTCTTCACTCGGTAGGATTTTTGTAACTTAGGCGAGCGCAGGGCTGCAGCTAAGCTCCCGAGTGGGAGGGTTGCTCTCCACTCGGTAAGATTTTTATAACTTAGGCGAGCACGAGGCTGCAGCTAAGCCTCCGAGTGGAAGGCTGGCTTACCACTCGGTAGGATTTTCACAACTTAGGCGAGTGCTTGGACTGCAGCTAAGCCCCCGAGTGAGAGGGTTGCTCTTCACTCGGTAGGATTTTTATAACTTAGGCGAGCGCGAGGTCGCAGCTAAGCCTCCGAGTGGGAGGCTGGCTTACCACTCGGTAGGATTTTGATAAACTTAGGCGAGTCCTTGGACTGCAGCTAAGCCTCCGAGTGAGAGGATCGCTCTTCACTCGGTAGGATTTTTATAACTTAGGCGAGCACGAGGTCGCAGCTA